>NC_050186.1:27044191-27344191 GCF_008315115.2 Sander lucioperca | reverse complement strand
TTTTTAAATTTGACAAAGAGACAATTTGACTGAAAGAGACAATTAATTGAACAGCAAAATTTGGAATTGTTACAGCTCTAGTCAGGATAAGGCAGTAAAGCAATACTGGAAAGCCAGGGTGGATGCAAACTACATAATGTGGCAGAAGTGAATGGATGTGACGTGGGACTAATTGGGACTAATTGGGTAATAGGGAATCAGGTGGAAACTGTAGGACAGGAAGCTGGATCTGGGATGACATGGAGAGTTAGGACTAGTGCACACGTACTGAGTATCCTTTTAAATGTAGTTTTTTTTCTGCACATTTTGGCCTTTCATCCACACGCAAACTGCATTTTAGATCACTGGAAATTGATCTTTTGGAATACTCCTGCCAGGGTGAAGAATTTCAGAAATTCCGTTTTCAGTGCTGACCTGTAGAATATGTTTGATTAAACCTGAAAGACATCAGGAGTCAACTGCAGTGCGACATTCACCAAACTATTGTTATTATGACATTACGTTAAATTTATTGCAGGTCATTTACAGCATTAAACTGGAATCCATCGATCCATTCAGTTTTCTAACGCACGTAAACATACCGTCTCCGCTCTAGTGAGATCCATCCATCTCTCCTTATTTCACCCTCACCGTTTTGTCTCTCCCTCCTTCTCTCCTCGGATCCTCGCAAACTCTTTGAAACGTTTTTACAAGCTTTGCTAAAACTTGTCAGGAAATGGAACAAAGTACAACTAGAAAGCCATCAGTGATAAAAATAGTAGCTTTCTGGAGCCAGTACAGTATCAAATAAAATGGGAAAACCCAATAAAACCCACAAAGAAAAGCCAGTATTTCCTCTAATAAAACTTTTACATGCAGAGTTAATTCTGTAAACACCATTAGAGCGTGACCGAACAACATGCCTGTGTCTAGTGTTAAGCTCCTGCTTACTGCACTGCATGAAGCAGTCTATAATATAAATGGCATAATTGTCAATTTACAGATTAATGTGATTGAAAGTAGAGAAAGAATGACTAATAACTGTTGATCTTGTTTGCACAAGCTCTAATCTTCCTTAGCAGATATTGAACATTAAAACATATCAACGTTAATTAAACTTCACCGCAACCCGTATGAAGTGTGAGGTCTCATCTTTGTCCTAAAGCCAGAATACCACACGCAGACACGGTAGTTGTTGCTGGCAGATGTGCTGTACGTGGCCTTCACCCAAACCCTCCTGGCTGTTAACAGATCCAGGCTCAGACCTGACATTAAAGAGTGTATATTTAGCTGCCTCTCTCTCTCATTCTCTATACTGCCGTGCAAAGCGGAAAAGACCGTAACTCAATTTTGGTCGAAAATGAGTCATTTTTGGAACATTAAAGATCTGCTTTATCATGTGGACAAATATCTTGAGTCAAATGTATTGCTTTGGTGAAATTGTGTGTTGTCTTTGCCGTAACTTTAAAAGCCGTAGAGAAGCCAAGGCAGAATACCGTAACTGATGGTTGTTTGACTTTGATTCATGGCGCTTCAGAATGCTCAAATTGAGTTAAGGTACTCTGCCTGGGGGGGGGGATAAAGCACTTTTGCCGAGTACGAGTATTATACGAGTAATACGAGTCAATATCTGTGCTCGGATTGAATAAAAATCCTCATTGGATAGCTGACTGTGTCTGCGTTCTGTGATAGGCTAGTCGTCACAGCGCCCCTCCCCTACACACATACAGATTTATTGTGTTGCTGTGTCCCGCTCTGCTCACTCACACACAGAACACTGAGAAGAGAACATCTCTCTCTCTCTCTCTCTCTCTCTCTCTCTCTCTCTCTCTCTCTCTCTCTCTCTCTCTCTCTCTCTCTCTCTCTCACCTGGTGTGGAAATTAAAAAAAAAAAATCACACTGATCATAAAAAAATTAAAAGTTAAAAAAAGAAAGTTATGTTGAGTATGAAAACTCTTGTTCATTCATGTTCGTTTGTTATCGTGATCAAAACCATTGATCTGAAGCTCAATGCTGATGCTGTCATGTAAATAGTTTTCTAATCAGCAATAAATATAACAATTTCTGATCAACCCATATCAATTGCATGCTTAAAATAACATACCGGTTAAAGCCCCGCCCATTTCAAGACAACCCGACCCACTTCCGGGTTAAATCCTGTCCACTTCCGGGTTAGGCCCCGCCCAGTCCGAGTACAGATACAGATAATTAATATGGTTAACAGATACAGATACAGATAATGCTGTACTCGCTCATCCCTAATGGCTGCTTTAAATTAATTTCATTCTGAGTAAAATTACGTAAAATTCTGCCTCAGCAGATTCTGTGTGGTCCGGTGTATCACTTACCAGTACTTTGTTATTCAATGAATGTTAGCATTTGCACTTTGTTTAGCTAATGTTTGCCAGCAATATAATTTTTGAGACATCTTCATTTAGAGATGAAACCCTGTTAGTATAAAATAATCCTTGTGAAAGTGACTATGTTTACATGCACATAATGTTCCGTTTTTTGCCCGGTTGTTTGCAAGGATAATGAAAGTGAATATTCCATTAATATTCTGGTTTACATGCAGCCTTGCAAAATAAGAGTTTTTCAAAGTTTTCCAGCGGTGGCAGACTTGTTCGACCAATGGGAACACAGCGTCCCTCTTTCATTCCTTCAACCAGCTTCTTGAAAAGGCCCCTAAAACCTGAATAATACCGGCATATCCCATGTCTTAACCCGAGACTTATTCGAATACCAAACGGAATAGCCTATGCTGTTTACATGACCTGTATCAAATTCGGAATATTGTCATTTTCGGAATAATAGTGGAATAATAGTGTGCATGTAAATGTACTCAGTGTAAAAAGACAAAGACAGGGAGCAGCGGTCTTTGTGAGTGGTAGCAAATATAATGTTACAGCCTCTCGATTAATCGTCATGATTTATGCGTCAGACCTGCTTATTTGGTCATCTATCTATAAATTACAGGAACGTCTGTGTGTCTGTCATACGCATATCTCTCTTTAACTGTCAGTCCGATGGATTTCAAACTTGACAGGTGTCTTGCTACGGGCACGAGTAAGTGCAGTGCCAAGTTTGACATTGTTTGGATTAGAAATGCTAAATATATTGTTAAATATATATCGGTAAAAGAACCACACATTAGCTTTTGCTGCTCTAGCCGCTGGCCACTCCCCCTCTCACACTGCACACTGCACAGCGCAGGACCAGAGACAGTCGAAGAAAGCAGATGAGCTTTGGCAGCTAAAATCTATCTTATAAATGGAGACGTATCTGTATGTATGTCCGTGTTTGGGGGCGTGCTTGGTGGGAAGGTAACCTGCACGCCACACGCAGACGCCACATGCAGACACCACATGCAGAACGATTTACAACAGCCGATATTTCCAATGTTAGCTACATGATTGCTGGATATACCAAACTTACTTTTCTTCACATTCCTGGAGCATGAGCGGATAGCTGAAAGGAACATTGCGACTGTTGTGTGGAATAAGGTTGGCGGAAGAAAAAAAGGCGCTACGCTTTTCCGTGTTTGTTTTTTCACTAAGAGGAAACTCAATAAAAAGCCATTTGCCAACACTAAATATCAAACACAAGCCAGACACTATATAGTATTAAGTTGCTGTGAGCTGTAGCCTACATTCACCACGTCTAAACAGAGGCAGAATATAAAAATGATTCCTTCATAGCGCTGTGCAATGCGAGAAAATCTCAGAGCTGAACCGGGCAGGCAAAGCACTTTTCATCAGACTCACCCGTTAATTAAGTCTACTGCTAACCAATAGCATTACAACTTGCGTGGCTGTAGTTCCAATGAGACAACCTGTAGGGGGACTTTAGAGGGAAAAGTTACATAGTATACCTTTAACGATCATACAACACGAGACAGCACCCACCCTCCCACCCACCTCCCCTTTCTCTGCTTTGCCCGCCCAGAGAATTTGGCCCACCCATGAGAGAGAGAGAGACAGAAATGGCACATCCTAAGGAAAGCTGGCTCTAGTGGCTGTAATTCTGCACCAAGGCTGAATTTCGGGAAAGAGACTTAAGATACAGTGTTAGGGGACCACTAAGGCCTATATAAAAGAGACTTCAGATACAGTATTAGGGGACCACTAAAGCCTATATAAAAGAGACTTCAGATACAGTATTAGGGGACCACTAAGGTATATATAAAAGAGACTTTAGATACAGTATTATGGGACCACTAAGGTCTATATAAAAGCATCCAAAAAGCAGCATGTCATAGGACCTTTAAATAGTTTTTCGCTGCCTGCAAAGAATCACACCTACGTTCACAAAATGACTTGTTAAGTTTAAAATAGACTTGTCTGGGAAAGTTATTTTAGCGGCAGATTTTAGTGCATTCACTCACATGATGACGTTCAAAATAATGTAATTACCTGCGATTTTGTAAAAATAACAAGCAATAACATTAGGTAACGTCGGTTAAAAATATGTTTATATACTGGAGTATTTTTGGAAGTAAACTCTTCCCCCGAGTCTGACCCAAACCTCTGATGACACAGAGGATCAGAACCGCCCACTCACATAAACAAAAGTGAGGATTTCCAATTAATGGAAAACATCTCATCATCTGTGCAGGCCTAAACACGGACAACGTGGTAAAAATAGACGCTGTCTGTTGTTTCTCTCCATGTTTTCTATTTTGTTTCTCTTCCACCATCTTTCCCCCCCTTCCCTGTCTCTCCTCCCTCTTTTCACATTCTACTGATATTTTAAGTTTCAAAGCAGAGTAGATAAATTGACTTTGTTTATCGTGCTAGGTTTGAGATTTGGAGACTTTAGCTCAGTGTGATGGACTGTGTGTCTGCTCTTCTAGTGCTCATACCGTGAAATGAGTGCTGGGTGGTATAGCGCCTCAACCGCTATAATGGTTTCAATTTGCCGTATTATTTGAATTTTTCACATACCGTTACATCTGAGCATAGCCGCGAGAAGCGCTACGGCCAAGGTAAGCTGTGAGTGAGAACGGGACCCCAACTAGGGCTGCACAATTAATCGCAATTTTATCGAAATCGCAATATGAACTAGTGCAATATCCAAATCGCAGGGGGGCGCAATATTTGTTAAAGGCAAAATGTGTGTCAAGCCATTCTAAAATAAAATATTGTGGTGCTGCAGAGACATCCCGGCCTACAAATTGTATCCTACAGACTAAAGAAAAAAATCTTTGCTTGGTACAGATCCTGGCAAAATCACACTTTTTATATTTTTCAATGAAAATAAGAATAATGATACAAAAATGATCATCCCCCTCCAATATCGTGAATCATATCGCAATCGCAATATCAGTCAAAATAATGGTAATTAGATCATTTCCTAATATCGTGCAGCCCTAACCCCAACTGCGTACCCTTCTCACTCACGGTAGTAACTTTATAACACAACAACTTTTTTTTTTTTTTTTTACACAGCTTTCTGATCAAGTCAAGTAAGTTGCATTAGTGTGAATCATTGTGTGAATCGTCCGGCATCATTGATTATCTCAGGGCATTTTTCATATAGAGCAGGTCAACACCATACTCTGTATTATTAATTCTAGATATTATACTGTAATATTTACTCAATGAGCAGTCCTACCTGTCCACTCTGGAATTATGGGCTCATGGCTGGTTTGGCTCTTCATTGTCATTGTTAGCAGCAAACTGGACAAGTGGCTGCTGCTGAGGAGTTCCAAGAAAAAGTGTGATTCATAAACATTAAAGGTGGTTTGCAGGCAACGTTGTATTATGTTTTGCGCGGCCGCTAGCATCTTGCACTGCTGCTAACTAGCTTAGCTTACCTGTCTTACATTCTTCATTATTACGTTCACTCTAGCTGGTTTTAATGAAAAAGTTGCTCTGTCTTCAGTGGCCGCGTCACTTTCTAGAGCTTCTTACCACTGACTGAAGTGTACGAGGTGACGGTTTGTTCGTTTGTTTGTTTTTTTGAGTCAGGTGCGCCGCTATCGCAGGAGTCAAAACACGGCACGTCATAATAACCACACCAGCATGGTGTAGCCTAGTCTACGTGATACGCAGGTATGCAGTATAAGTAGCCTACCCACTAAGAAAGCTCCAGGATTTCCATATACCCACTTAAAAATACCCAATGACACGCAGCAACATCATTTCTATTAATATTTTTGATATATTTTTAATATATATATAGTGTTTTTCTTCTTCACATATAGGCTAAATAAAGGTATTTCACCCGTAAATTGGTGCATAAAAGTGTATCCGAATACAGGACATGAAGTCGTTGTTGTTCAAAACTTCCCTGGGAGGACACCCAGACCCCCCACTATGATATGGCCCTCCCTCCCCCAAATGCAGATTCTGGCCAGTTATATACAGTACAGTATACCCACTCCAATACATTAAACTACACCACTGAACCAGACTGCACTCTGTAGTGGGCTGCGTGATAGAGAACAGTGGGCTGCAAGAATAAATAAATACAGAGAGTGGGCTGCGAGTGCAGGCAGCCTATGCTATAGCATCAGTGATATATTTCAACTGTAAAGGGTGATCGTGTCTTCTCCGTTGTGGCCCCGAGACTCTGGAACAAACTTCCCATTCATATTAGGTCCTCCTCTACTGCCGAGATCTTGTCTTGTCTTAAAACACATTTTTATTCTTTGGCGTATGATTTAGTTTAGGGACATTTGTATGGAAGTGTGTTGTTTGTATGATGTTCATTGTGTCTATATTTGTATTGTCTTCCTTTGTTTTTATAACATAATATAACTTTGTACAGCACTTTGTTCAGCCTAGGTTGGTTTTAAATGTGCTCTATAAATAAATTGACTTGACTTGACTATATTATTTCAACCTAATACCATGACTGAACGCCAGCCCTCGCGACCTGTACCAGGGTATGGTTTGGTATGGTATGATTAAAAAAATATATCTAAATAAAAAAAAAACACCTTTGTTTATCCTGCACTGCACAACAAATCTGGTGGAAATTTCAGCGTAACTATAGAGGCACAGACAACAATCCCTGACTTACTTTAATACTGAAGAAAACGTCTAATAATGATGAAATCTGAAGAAACAGAGCCTTTTTTTCTGTATGATTTCTAAGATTCATATTATGTTATATTATCCTGGACATTTTTTGCAGAGCCAGAGTTGACAGCACTGCCCTCATCATCTTTCCTTTACTCCTTCATTCATTGTCCAGTTTTTTTTCTCTGTTTTACAAATAGTATATTTTCAAACCAGAAGCCGTACCATTGCTTCAGCCTGTGTGTTCAGAGTCGCAGAGTAAGGTGAAGTAGGCCAGCAGCGCCAG
Source organism: Sander lucioperca (assembly GCF_008315115.2). Classification (NCBI taxonomy): domain Eukaryota; kingdom Metazoa; phylum Chordata; class Actinopteri; order Perciformes; family Percidae; genus Sander; species Sander lucioperca. The sequence goes on along the minus strand of NC_050186.1, from coordinate 27,336,900 downwards.
TGAGCCACAGAGGCGGGATTCAGGCCACAGATCCAGAGGAGTGCCCATGTACGGTCACTTCCTCCCACAGAAACAGGGCCTCCTGGCTGGGCTCGCAGACTGGGAGTGGCAGCGTCCTCTGCCTGGTGGTCTGTAATTACTGAAGGTTGGTCCAATGAGGGCTGGAGTCTCAGAGAGCCACGTTAGTGTTAGCTCAGATGTAGAGGAACTTCCGCCAAACATGTTTCAGATTAGAGCTGAAACACACGTGTAAACATGTAATCACATTTTCACACATAAACATGAAGACCATGTTTAAGCAAAATATATGCTTAGACTTACCCATGCTCATGTACATATAGAGTACACGGAGCATAGAAAAGTGCATGTAAAAACATGCATACACTTTTACATGTTTAGACAAATCCACAAATTGGTTTCATGAATTTGAGATATGAGGTGTTATTTCAAGAACAAATTTGTTTAAAAAATTGCCAAATTCCCCTGTTGTGGGATAGATAAAGGATTATCTTAGTCTCTGTACTCCAGCACATTGACTTTAAGATAAAACAATGCTGTTACATGTGGTTTACAGTGTTGTGAAATTTAATTTAATGGGGTTAAATTAAAATCCTTAGCAAATAAACTTTGTAGGAATTATAGCTGTTTTAACAAATTAAAGTTAAAATTAACCAAAATAACATTGTTATTTATTATTTGGTGTCAAATCTTTTTAAATTCCTTTACAATAGCCGCTTTCCGACCAAGTAGTTACAGGAACGTAGTTATAGGAACAGTCCACTTCTAAACAGTTCTACTAACTCCTCTCCCCCAAAACCGGTTTTGCTATTTGCGTTCGCACTGGCCAAGTGGCCATAAGAACTGGTAGGAGGGGTTAGGGAGTGACGCAAGCACGGCAACGGTCTTTATAGCGTTGTCACTTGACTTTAGCGCTACAATAAAGAATAAATGGAGTTCGAACGGCGGCGTTTAAAGTACCCATATTATGAAAAAAAACACTTTTTCTGGGATTTGGGGTGTTATTTTGTGTCTCTGGTGCTTTGAAAAAAAAACATCCATGCTGTTTTGAGTGAGATACAGGTTTCTGAATGTGTCCTGCCTTCAGTCTCCGGGTGAGCTGTTCAAATTCTGCACGGCTTTCTACATAACTAGTCGAGACGAGGGGCCTAGGGGGCTAACCGTTAGCATGCTAGCTCATTCTCAATGGCAAAACACTGCTACAACACACACAAATTCACCCTAATCTACAAAATAAATTGTATACAACTACTTACATGTCCCTGTTCTGCAGGTATTCCACGCAAAGCTAATCCTGCCTTGTGCAGGCCGAAGTTGAAGAAACAGCTAGCTAGCTCATGTAATCACATGAGCTAGCTAGCTGTTGAGAAGTCTCACTCTGTAGCTAAAACAGAGACCTGAACACAGTGTGAAATGAGGAGCTGCAGCAATGTGCAGTACAACAAAAATATGGTGTTTTTTGAAAATTAAACCATGTAAACCTATTCTGATACAATCTCAAATTACAATTATGAACCTGAAAATGAGCATAATATGGCCACTTTAAAGACTAGGCTGGAGTACTTAACAGAGAAGCACAGAAGACGAAGGCTCCAGCGTAATCTGATCCTAATTAATATGATGGAAGAAGACAGAAGAGCAGAGCGCAACAGGCAAACGAAACAAAGGGTAAGTTTAACTAGCATTAACAATTAGCTGGTTGAATGCGTCATGTTTGTCTTATGAGTTAGCATACGTAGGCGAATTGCAACAGACAGTGAAGAATATGTACTGTTTGTGTTTCAGACGTTGCTAGGTCACTAAGGGTTCCTATGTGGAAAAGGGAAAAGACCCTGCCCTGAAGTAGGAGCTGAAAGAGTTAAAGGAACTGTCAGAGGAACTTAATAATCCCCAAATTGGTCCAGTCGGAACACGAGAAAAAAAGGGTTTTAGGAACGTTATGTTCTAGGAACTGCAAAAATCCCTCCAGTCGGAAAGCGGGGAGTAAGCCCTTGTGAGACATGGAATATGCAACATTGATGGCTTCATCAAGCTACAAAAGTGTGTCATTTAGACATAGGTGACTGTAAACGGTAATGTTCATATTCAGACATGACAGCACACCTATTTGAACGTACCAACCAAAAGCTGCATGTCAACAAAGGCTGCGATGATGTACATGCACTCGATGATGTTTTCACATATCACTTATAGTTTGACAACCTGATCACAAGCATGCAAAACTTCTCTCAAACCACTACACTCCCTATACAAACAAACTACACTGCTCAAAAAAATAAAGGGAACACTAAAATAACACATCCTAGATCTGAATGAATGAAATAATCTTATTAAATACTTTTTTCTTTACATAGTTGAATGTGCTGACAACAAACTCACACAAAAATTATCAATGTAAATTAAATTTACCAACCCATGTAGGTCTGGATTTGGAGTCACACTCAAAATTAAAGTGGAAAACCACACTACAGGCTGATCCAACTTTGATGTAATGTCCTTAAAACAAGTCAAAATGAGGCTCAGTAGTGTGTGTGGCCTCCACGTGCCTGCATGACCTCCCTACAACGCCTGGGCATGCTCCTGATGAGGTGGCGGATGGTCTCCTGAGGGATCTCCTCCCAGACCTGGACTAAAGCATCCGCCAACTCCTGGACAGTCTGTGGTGCAACGTGGCGTCGGTGGATGGAGCGAGACATGATGTCCCAGATGTGCTCAATTGGATTCAGGTCTGGGGAACGGGCGGGCCAGTCCATAGCATCAATGCCTTCCTCTTGCAGTAACTGCTGACACACTCCAGCCACATGAGGTCTAGCATTGTCTTGCATTAGGAGGAACCCAGGGCCAACCGCACCAGCATATGGTCTCACAAGGGGTCTGAGGATCTCATCTCGGTACCTAATGGCAGTCAGCACTTCATCTGTGAAGAGCACAGGGCGCCAGTGGCGAATTTGCCAATCTTGGTGTTCTCTGGCAAATGCCAAACGTCCTGCACGGTGTTGGGCTGTAAGCACAACCCCCACCTGTGGACGTCGGGCCCTCATACCACCCTCATGGAGTCTGTTTCTGACCGTTTGAGCAGACACATGCACATTTGTGGCCTGCTGGAGGTCATTTTGCAGGGCTCTGACAGTGCTCCTCCTGCTCCTCCTTGCACAAAGGCGGAGGTAGCAGTCCTGCTGCTGGGTTGTTGCCCTCCTACGGCCTCCTCCACGTCTCCTGATGTACTGGCCTGTCTCCTGGTAGCGCCTCCATGCTCTGGACACTACGCTGACAGACACAGCAAACCTTCTTGCCACAGCTCGCATTGATGTGCCATCCTGGATGAGCTGCACTACCTGAGCCACTTGTGTGGGTTGTAGACTCCGTCTCATGCTACCACTAGAGTGAAAGCACCGCCAGCATTCAAAAGTGACCAAAACATCAGCCAGGAACTGAGAAGTGGTCTGTGGTCACCACCTGCAGAACCACTCCTTTATTGGGGGTGTCTTGCTAATTGCCTATAATTTCCACCTGTTGTCTATTTCATTTGCACAACAGCATGTGAAATTGATTGTCAATCAGTGTTGCTTCCTAAGTGGACAGTTTGATTTGACAGAAGTGTGATTGACTTGGAGTTACATTGTGTTGTTTAAGTGTTCCCTTTATTTTTTTGAGCAGTGTATTAAGGTTCTTGATAAAAATCCATACACCATCATCATCATTGCCATATTAAAAAAAAAAAAAAAAAAAAAAAATATATATATATATATATATATATATATATATATATATATATAACCTTTTAAGTTGGGAAAACATGATTGCATATACAGATCTCTATCTTACGTACAACGTCTTACATGGACTAGCTCCTCCTGTATTAAGCCAGTTTGTGAGCACAGCACCAAGACATTTTAACATGTATGCCTCTTTTAAACTTAACTTAAAGAAGCAGCTAACAAGTAGTCAGCACTGTCAACATTAGTTTAGGCACTAAAACTTACTGCCATGTGTTTTTTGTGCTCTGCCTGTGTGTCTGTTTCACTATTGTATAGTTAGGCAATTCGTATGTTGCTTGTTAATGTCCCAGCAATGTTGTTTTTGTGCATGTCCACCAAAATGTATGTCTATGCTATTGTGCCTTGTTTTATCATCTGGTCTGACAGTTCAGCTGTGTGTGTACTTGTGTTGATCTCACCCAACTGTTCTTGTTTTTATGTTGTTGTCTTTTAGCATTAGTATTATGAACTTGTATTGTATTGGGCCAAATCTGTATGAATTATTGATATCTTAATCGTTGAATCTCATTTTAGGGTGACCTCTTACCACCAGTCCAGGGACAGCGGATGTAAAATAGCCTCCAGTTCATTTTATTTTTATGTATTATTAGTGGGCATTATCACTGATAAATAAAACTGAAATAAATAAACAAATGAATCAGATTATACTAAAGCACACCATTAATGTATTACTCCACCCCATAGGGGCTCAACAGTCTTAAATGCTCATTATTCCATATGGGCTGACAGTCATACAACACGGTAACACTACTGGATGCCAGCTACAGGCCAATGTACAATGCAGCAACGGATGTACGTCAATCAGCATTTTGTTGCTATGTATTACTTACTGCGGTGTAATCAGTGCTCACTCCATCTTATAACATCTATCGTCACGGCCTCATCCCTTCCTCTGTTGTGCACGTGTTGCTCTTTCAAGTTCCCTCTTTCTCTTTGTATCCATTAACATAGTTGGTCTATGTCCCGTCTGTATCTTTCACTTCATACCACTCCTTTGTTATCTGTTGCTGTCTCTGCCCTTTCATGTCATGTCTTCCCATCCCCCAAATCTTTACTCTTCTATTGTGCTATATCTTCTCTCCTGGCTTTTGTACTGTTGTATGCAAATATATTCTATTTTTTCTGGGGAGGAAGTATCAGGGTGTGGCGTCTTGATTTCAGTTGGGTCATGGGTCAATCATTTGTAATTATCAAGGCCTCCAACCAACTCTCTTTCAATTGACAACACACTTTCTTCCGGAAATCCAGAATGAGTTCCTTGGTCTTATCGGTGTTTAGGACAAGCAGTTTTCCTCCCCATAGGCCAGTATTCTGTCCACCTGCTGCCTGTACTGCATCTCATCATTTTTCCCCTGATGAGTGGATGGATGTGTCATCTGCAAATTTGTAAATCCGGCAGAGTTTCTGTGAAGATAGACAGTCATGTGTGTATAGTGCATGTCTTGGGCTGAGGCAGCAGCCCTGAGGGGTCCCAGTGCTGATGGTCAGTGCTGTTGATACCCTGTTCCCCACTCGAACCACCTGCAATCGTTTGGTTAGGAAGTCAAGTCTCCAACTACAGGTGGGAGAGGGCAGTCCAAGGCCTACCAATTTAGCCACTAGCTTAGTGGACTGAACAGTATTAAAAGCTTAACTGTAGTCCAGAAAAAGCATTTGGACATATGTGTTGGGGTTGTCAAGATGCTCCAAGGCTGAGTGCAGGGCTAGGGCCACAATATCGTCCACTGATCTGTTTTGCCTATAAGCGAATTGAAGGGGGTCAGTGGTTACGGGAATTATAGTGTCCATGGCCTTCATCACCAGTTTCTCCAGGCACTTCATGGCAACTGAAGTGCCACTGGACGGAAATCATTCATACTGGTTGTATGTGGCTTCTTAGGAACCGGTATGATTATGGATCTTTTGAAGAGCAGAGGGACAACAGCCTGAGCCGGCGAGGTGTTAAAGATGTTGGTGTACACATCAGCCAGCTCTGCTGCACATGCTTTCAGTACTCTTGATGATACCCCATCCGGCCCTGCTGCCTTGCGGGGGTTGACCTGCCCGTGTTACTTGGAGACTACTCTCCCCCCGGCCTCCTGATGGTAACGCTGGCATGATGTTCTGCTAGTGGGTGTCAAACCGGGCATAAAAGGCATTGAGTTTATCTGGTAGGGTGGTGTCTGAAGTGCTGGCTGTGTGCTTGCTCCCCTTGTAATTTGTAACAGCCTGGATGACCTGCCCCATCCTGCGGGAGTCATTGCCTGTGTAGCAGTTCTCCAGTTTTTCTGCGTGTGACTTTTTTGCAGCTCTGATTGATTTGAGCAGAGCGTATCGGGCCATCCTGTACTGTTGTTCATTTCCAGACAGGAAAGCCACGTTCCGTTCCCTGATCTTGGCTCGGATGTCCTGGTTAAGCCATGGTTTCTGATTTGGAAATACTCGATACTGGACAGGCTGATTAAGAAGGCCAGCTCTGTTCTTGGTTGCCCCCTTGATGCCGTGGAGGTGGTGGGAGATAGGAGGATAGTGGCTAAATTATCCTCCATGATGGACAACTCCTCCCACCCCATGCAGGACACTCTGTCAGCACTGAACAGCTCCTTCCGTGAGAGGCTGCTACACCAGCTAATGTAACAGCTCACAGTCTCTGTATACTTATGAATGTTATCCATCCAGTATGTCCATTGAGCCAAGTTTCCATGAAACAGAGCATTGAACAGTCTCTGATGTGTCGCTGTGTTGCTAACCTACAGGAAATATCGTCCATTTTATTTTACATTGCTTGCGTGTTACTCAGGGGAATGCTTGGTATTGTTAGCCTCCCTCAGCGAGCCAGGCACCGTAATCTCCGTTCTGTACCTCCTTGCCTGCCGTGTTTCCTCCTCGGGCGGTGAACTCCAGGTGAGTACGCTGCTGGCGTCCTCTCTGTTTTGGCCCCAAACTAGCTTTGTAGCAACTCATTTGGCAAAGGCTTGAATGTAACGGACATTTATTAACATGAAAAAGTTACGCACTAAAGCTTTAAATTTGTATATTTCACTCCCTTAAACACGCCATTTACCAATGGCTTTGTAAATCCACAATTGCCATTACTCAACCTCACACAGCAATTTCTGTGTGGGTCCCCAAGTATGTTTTACAACATGCGTGAGTGTTGCTGGACCTGTAAATGTCGTTTTTCACTGCAAACACACCATTTATAACATCCATGCACTCACATTCCAAATATCTGTCATTGGACACGGTTTCAAAACAATGTCTATGCTTTCGGACATTCCCAGGTACCGCCGCTTAGTCACGCCCCTCGCAGTCTCATACCGATTTACAAGTTTAACCAATTTAGGAAATGCATAGACATAACAAATACTATCACTGTGTACTTGTGTAAGAACATGGTTCCTTTTCAAACAGTTGATAGAAAAGGCTTTGAAGTAGAGTTTAGATTCTCTGCCCGAGCACGGCCCTTGATCAAGCATTTGTGTTTTTTTAATCATTACTTTATTAGCCTTATTCAGTGGGGAGCAAGCTATGCCTCTCCAGCTTCTCCCGTAGCTCTGGGTGAATGTCCTGACCTGACTTGAGTGGGAGGTAAACTGTGCTACATCGTGTCTCCCCCCTCTACAGCACTGTTGTCGGCCAGCGCGTCAGCATGCAGACCGTGGCGAAGGACAGTATTAATTAGGTGATCGAGACAAGAAAGTCTCCTATATGGTTCCAGGGCTTTGATTATGTTGTTGCTCGGACGCAATGTGCACGGGCTCGGGTAGGGTCGGGATTGATTTTTTTGGGCCCGATCTAAGCTCTACTTTGAAGACATGATAAAAGTACTGGATCCAAGATACGTCTTACGTGCTGATGACATTTTGACAAATTGAAATTCCAAAACTATACGGCATTGTCCCAGAGCAATTGGAGAAAGAGCTCCGTACGTAAGTATTTATAATACAACTGTCAAGATATTCAATAGAAAAAAATTCACATCATTACTATTTCTGTCCTATTGGTAGAATTATGCTGACTGGTCACGGAAGGCACAGTTCAGCACTGTCATGGTGGTCAGTGGTAAATGACAAAGCGTGTATGAGTATTCCTTAGTCTTTTCTGACTCTCACTGATGCATTTACAACAGGTCTGCACATGTATAAACCTGCCAAACCATGGGACAGTACATAGACCATTCTCGGGTGAATGGGGTTACAGCTGTGTCAGTCTCAACTGTATCAGGGGTTTAACAGTAATTTCCCAGAACAGATGGCTCTACAGTAGACAGGGGTGAGTTCAGCTCTTAGTCTGGGGGAGGGTTTTATTTAGTCTGAATCCTACAGGAAAATGAGACGGAAAATTGATGTGACGGCAGATATTATTGACCTTGGTCTGCAGTGGTTGAACTACAATGTTCCAAAGATTAATACAAATTCTTCTTAGAATTCTTACCGTGTTGTTTCATGCAGGCTATACAAACGTGGACACTCGGTGAAAAAATATTACTAGAATGGTGCAGCACTTTAAATGTTGCTGTGACAAGGAATTGTGGGATGGCATCGCCTTTCCTTTGGTAAAGGATGGTTCAGTGTACCCTATGCTAAAGAAGATACAAAAGGAAGCATTAAAACACCTTTCCTAAGCAGTTGAAATTCGACCAGCTCTTATCATGGCTGCCACTTAACAATAGATACTTCTGTTGTCATTTCACTCAGTTAGGAACCTTCCTAAGCAAAAAAGACTATTCCACCGCATAAATCTAAAGCCATGCTGGCTGCTCTGTTAGGACACACAGCAGTGATTTGAGCTTAATGCTCACATCTGCATGCAAACATGATATATTTCACGAAATAACTAAAACTGTGGAAGTGCTCAAACATTATAAACTAACTAGCCCCCTAAGATAAGTAGCATGCTAACAGCATGCAAAGCTAACAAGCATACTGCCTGAGCCACCAACTAGACCAAACAACAGGTTTAAGCCAGTTAGCATGTTAACAGCATGCCTCCTTATAACCAGACAATCATCTACACCTACCCATCTTGCCAATTAACAAAGCATGCACTTCCCTCTAACACCATTTGCCAACAGCATACAACATGTTGATCCAATAGCCTGTCAGCCATCAGCAGCATGCTGCTAAATCCACCAATCAAACCAGCCAAGCCTCTTCAGCTACTGTACCTCATCCTAGCAAGCAATACACCACCAGGCCCCCAAGAAGTGTGCCGGACTTCTACTTTTACTAAAGTAAATATGTCTCTGGTTATTTGTACTTTTACTTAAGTACTGAGATTCAGTACTTCCTCCACCACTGGACAGAACAAATGTGATTTAATTTCTCTTTGACTTGAGCACCAGTCAAACAAACTATGCAGCACCGCTTCCTGCAAATCTTTTGTCTCCATCTGTCTACTTCTTTGAGCCACTTTATCTGTAAATACCAAATCATTCATCAACTTGCAGAATTCAGTCCCACAGTAGCTCTGTAAAGTACTTTTGTTTCTTCTCTTTGAAGTAACAGCTTGTCAGAGTTCTTGTGTTTCCGCTGGTTTGCATCAATATATCACGGTTAGCCGTACATATTTTTACCAACCTGAAAGCTGTTTGGCTGCACAGGATGTTTGGCTGGATCAGTCTCATAACTGACTGGAAACATGAAGTTTATGTGAGGTCACTTGCAGGTCCAGAGGCAACGGCTCCTTCACTTCCTGCATTATTCTAGGATGATGCATACACATACAAGTGTAGGGAGGCCTACGTGGTCACAACACAAATTCTTGAGGCTAACTGAGCTACACTGGACGCATGATGTGCTTTTAGATGCCGTGATTATGGCTGCTGTGTTTCCTCTGACTTTCAATAGACAGCGCGAAAATGCCAACCCTCAATCTAACTGTACTATTGTATGGAGTCCAAAAAAACCACAAAGCATATTTTTATTCATATATCGAGACCTTGCATTATGGTTCAGAATGGATGTAATGCTGCTGACAACTGGCAGAGTCATGAAACAAAGCCTGGTGAAGAGTCCTTATATTAGTTCAATCAGGAGAGACTTTGTTGCAGATATGTAAAGATTTATTGTACGAAAGCATGATATGACATGTACAGTCTTTGGAGATTAGACTCCATCATTATTAAATGATAATAATTAGGGGGTTAGAAGGCCAAAAGCTGATCCCCCGATGGAGTCTAGACACTGATGGCGGTGTGAGGAACCCGAATGTCGAACCGATGAGCCGACGCAGTCTGGTCGGAGGAGTAACCAGGAGCCGTGCGGGATGAAGGCCGGAGGAGCAAGGAGAGGAGGAGGGTTGTTCTTAGCCTGAAATGACAACTGAGCAGCAGAGAGAGACAGGTTTAAAACAGAGGTGTCGTGCTGTGATTGGCTTGAGAAATTCAGGGCCTCTTCTGATTGGTTAGCTAAAGTGGGCGTCTCTAACATCTGTTCAGTTTATAAGAGAGAGAAACATGATTAGTTAGAAGTCTTCCTGTCAGAATTTTCGCTGAGCTCCATTTGTATAACAGCCTGATATCAATGACGAACCGCTTTACACTTCAACAGATAGTTATCCTATTCGCCCAAGACTCGTGAAGTGGCTGAGTGTACAGTAAATGAGATCATGATGGCAGTCAGAGCAGGCAAACTAAATTCCTCATACATTAACAACAGAACGTTTTGTCAGCTTTAAAGAGGCTCTTCAAAGGCACAAATCAAGGAAAGAAAGAACAGCCGGGAGCTTGGCTTTTAGGCTGATCGACTTTCGCTGCGTTCCAGACAACTCAGAACTCGAACATTTCCGGCCTGCTAGAATAGTAGAAGTACTAGAAGTACAATGGAAGGCTCATATGCAAATCCATCTACCCTGACTTCATGAAGTAGGAGTTGTCTGATGTCACGCTCGCTTTGCCAGACCTTCCTCCACAGCGCTGCGAAGGAGGGTCTGGCTAGTCCACACACCATTCCGGGATGGGAGAAAAACATGCTCTGGTTTATTGGCATTTCTTGAAACCAATCACAATCGTCATGGGAAGCACCGGGAAAAGCCGCGGTGCTACTGCAAAATAGCCTCGGGAAGGAACTTGTTTTGGTGGAACATGTGTACGTTCAAAAGTTGCTTTAGTTGCGCAACAGAAAACTCAGATTGGACAGATAGTCTAGCTAGCCGTCTGGATTTACCCTGCAGAGATCTGAGGAGCAGTTAACCATAGTCCTCAGAAATCCACCGGAGTTTAGAATTCCAACACAAAGAAAGAGGAAGGTAACAGACATCTGGCGGAATTTCCGACGGCAACGGAGCAATCCCGGAAGTGGAACGTCGTGGATATAGACTACACAACAATGGTAGCACCCAGCGCATATCGTAAATGGTAAGCATTTACCTTAAAGGCAAAGTAAAGTATATTTGACTGTACTACTTATGGAATATTTAGATACATTTCCAAGTATAAAAGTGTTTATCAGTATTTTAAGCTCCCAACGTCTCCTTCCAGGCAGCGCTGCTAGGATTAGGCAATGGTTATGGTTAGGGTTAAGGTTAGGGTTAGGTGCCCTGAAGTCAACGGTCGCAGCGCTGCCTGGAAGGAGACATTGGGGGCTTAAAACACCATTGAGCTATAAAAGTGCTGTAAAATAAAATGTATATTAGTGTTTTTTATCTCATGCATTTTTCCACCTCTGGTCAGCCCTGTAATTCATTTACGTTTGGCGTTGTGCACCTGGAGGGTGGAAGTTGGAGGTCAGAAGTTGGACGTTTCAACTGGGAAATTCCGACCATCTGACCGGAACACGACATATGACCATGAAGTGGACTCTATTTTTTTTTTTATACTTTCAGTCAGTTCAAAGGTGAGAAATAAGGATAATGCATTGAGTAAACCTTGCATGTGACTTTGCGAACCATTTCAGGTTGCAATTTGTTAATATGACAGAAAAGAACATTTTGAGAAAAGGCCTGAGGGCCGAAACATCATCTGAATAAAAAAAAAAGAGAAATGCATATGGAGACAGAGTGTGTGACACCTTTTTCCTGTTTTTACAGAAAAGAACATGACCTTTCCTTGTCTTGTCTCTGCTCCAGATGTTTTCAAAGAATAAGCTTTGTGACTTACACAGTTTTGGTTGACCAATGACAGTGTTTTATTGGGGGTCTGAAGGCTACATGCAGACAGATCCTTTTAAGAGCTGAAAACCTGAAGAGCCATCTTAAAGATCTTTCACCAAGCACCTAACAATCGCCCAACAACAATGTTTTACTGGCTGAATGTGGTCTGACATGGCCTTCCTTCAAACAGTTAATTTTAGAAAGCGTATATTTGTTACGTATCCTTTTAATTGGAAATAATAAGAAAGAAAATATGTCCTTTAAACTTCAACAGTTTGCATGATTTACTAATGTTTTATATCTTCATAAATGTCTGAGTGACAAACTGTGTGACATTACTGTAGTTTAAAATAGATTCAGTCCTTAAGTTTGGTCTTAATAAATAATTTTAGCGACAAAATGTGAAACGCAACCTCATAAAACGATATTCATGCAGGCTTTGTTCTGTCTCGTTGCACAAAGACCCAAGTAACCACAAACACAAACACATGATACCTAGAACGCACATACCTGCACGCGCTTACACACACACACACACACACACACACTTAAAAAAGCACAAAAGCTTGCACACATAACGAAGACAAACAACTTAAGGTTCACAAAAATACTTTTGATATTAACAGTGTTGTGCATTCTTTTGGGCGCAGACTCATGAAAGAAGAGTCTGCTGTCATGTATCACTGACCACACAGCTGCCTCCACACACACACACACACACACACACACACACACACACACACACTGAGTCGGTGACGCTGTTTAACATTTGTCCACACACGCACACACACACACACACACACACACACACACACACACACACACACAGGCAGACACACCAAGTCACACACATTCATGCAGGTTGAAAATTGGAGTCAAGAATAGTAATTCAACTCTTGAGCTAATATATTTACAGAATTAAATTTTAAATTCTAGCGCGATCCCAGAGCGAAAACCAATATTTCAGTCCGAATTTTGGGGAACTCGAAGATCTGAAACAAGCTGATGCAGAACATTTACAAATATAATATAGTCAAACAATTTGGAAAATGCTTTTTCTAACTTTTTCCAAATTTAGGAAGAAAAATAGAACTTACACCATTAGATTCCAACAGCTAACAGTAAACATCTGTTTAAGGAGGAGCAACATGAACTGTCTGAACTGTCCAAACAGAAAATAAAAACTGAGTCACTTCAAGGGCAATATAATCTATTAAAGTTTCTCACATGTGACTTTCTCTCACACAAGGTATGACTCCTCACTTGACCTCTGCAAATGCATAAATAATTCAACTTTCTGGGTCCTCTTCTCTCCTGATCTATGGTTGCCTGTAACTGGTACAGTTAATAAACTCATATTTGCATAATGCAGATGGCTGAACAAGGATTTTTAGACAAGAGAAAGTCAGTGAACTGAGTCCGTAATGCCATTTACACACATAAGCCATGTTTCCATCTACACGTTTTTAATGCAAATTAAGTAATATTGAATGAAAAATGCCTTATGGAAACAGTAAAATTCGATTGAATTTCATGAATATCGACACAAAGTTTAAAAGAATAAATAATGAATTGCGATTACGATTTAGGTTATTTTATGGTTGCAACCGGCCGTAAAACAAAGAATAAGTTGGTTTCGGTAATTTCTGCCAAATATTTGCAGACATGGTGGGTGTCAACAAAGACAGATAAAACTGGACGACCTGCTCCGTGATTTCTACCCTCTCCATCCCGGCGCTCTGGGTGGTTCACCCGGTGGCGTCCGTAGGAGGGTGGGTACTGTCATGAACCCCGCCTCTTGAGTCTGTTTTCTTCCAACGTGAAAAAGCCCAAAGTCCACCCCAAAGGGACTTACCATCTCCAACAGAAAACACTGTTCACAAACTGCTCCAAACAGCTCTATTGTAGTCCAGCCTTTACTTCCGTGATGAACGTGCGTCACTTTGTAACACACGTTATAATGCTCGCCTAGCTGCTAGCGTGGCACGCCCTCATACTCCGCTTCTGACTGGCTAGTAGTCCTTACCTAGCTACTGAGCATGTGCGACTCCCAACAAAGATGGTACAGAAGTGAGATGTCTCACTCTGTAGCTAAAACAGAGAGCTCAACACACAGGGTGAAAAGAGGAGCTGCAGCAATGTGCAGTACAACAAAAATAAGGTGTTTTTTGAAAATTAAACCATTTAAACCTATTCCGATATAACCTCTAAATACAATTATGAACCTGAAAATGAGCATAATATGAACACTTTAAATAAGTTCACACAGTTGTCGACATTGAAACTGTCACTAAGACTTGTGTGTATATGTGTGTGTGTGTGTGTGTGTGTGTGTATGTGTGTGTGTGTGTGTGTGTGTGTGCGCATTTGTGTGTGTGTGTGTGTGTGTGTGTGTGTAATGTCTCTCTGCGTGGGGGTTTAATAGCAGATACATTAAATGAAGACGTGGCTGACAGCAACAGGGTTACAGAGGGTTTAGGATCTTGTAAAGATGTAAATAGAATCACTGTCTCAGCACAGAGTTCAAGTAGTGTGTATGTGTGTGTGTGTGTGTGTGTGTGTGTGTGTGTGTGTGTGTGTAAGTGTTATATTAGACATTATAACAGCTGTGTCATCCTCAACACAGTCATGTGTCTGTGGAACAAACACATGTTGAGACCATCAGGAATGGAAGGAATACAAAAGTCCTTCATTAAAGTTAAAGTGCTGTTAATTTGCTGACATTTTACTCTTTATATATTAAGACAAAAATCACCCAGCAGGTTCTTTTTCAAAGTAGTCGTGCAAAATGCTCCTCCTTGTGTTTGCTAGAACAACGTTGCCATGCTGTGGTGGAGGGATACTCACTAGTAGCTGTGCGAATAGGCTTTATTGGAACACTTACGCTACTTTTGAGTATTAGCTCGCCAAAGCAATTGAAATAGTCTGAGCAAAGACTGAGAAGAAATGTAAATCCTTCTTGTCCTTTGTATTAAGCCCTATGCGACCTCATGTGATATAGACATTTGTGTTTCGTGGGAAACACGGCAAAGTCCGTATTTTACTCAAATTTACTGACATTATCCCCGGATGTAATGTCAAGGCCCTGCGTAACATCCGCTTCCTAAATGACAAGAGCAATGGCTGCTAGGAAGAAAAACAGAGATTTGACATGTACACTCAGTTTAATAGATGTGTACGGTGAACCACATTACCAAAAGCAATTTGATCAAATGACAATGCGTTTGGGAAAATATTCTCAAAGACCTCTTGCTCTCAGACTATGCTACAGGCTGTGCTGGCTCCAATAAAAATTGAATTGACGTATGGGTGCAGCTAGTCACACAGGATATTGAATGCCTTCTGAAGTTGAGGTACCAACCTGTCTTCAGAAATGTCTGTCAATATTGCTTATATTTGCCACTAGGATGGTAAGTTAATAGTTAAATAATAGCTTGATAATACAAACTCCAATTCCAATGAAGTTGGGGCGTTGTGTAAAACGTAAATAAAAACAGAATACAAGGATTTGCAAATCATTTTCAACCTATACTGTATTGAATTGATTACACTACAAAGACAAGATATCTAATGTTCAAACTGATAAACGTCATTGTTTTTTTTTTTCATTTTGAATTTGATGGCTGCAACACGTTCCAAAAAAGCTGGGACATGGGCATGTTTACCACTACAAAGCCATGCTGTTGTAACACGTGCAGAATGTGGCTTGGCATTGTCTTGCTGAAATAAGCAGGGACGTCCCTGAAAAAGACATTGGTTGAATGGCAGCATATGTTGAGCCAAAACCTGTGTGTACCTTTCAGCATTAATGGTGCCTTCACATGGCACTAACACACCCCCATACCATCACAGCTGCTGGCTTTTGAATTTTGCGCTGATAACAATCTGGATGGTCCTTTTCCTCTTTTGCCCGGAGGACATAACGTCCATGATTTCCAAAAACAATTTGAAATGTGGACTCGTAAGACCACAGCACACTTTTCCACCGCGTCAGTCCATCTCAGATGAGCTCAGGCCCAGAGAAGCCAACAGCATTTCTGGGTGTTGTTGATATATGGCTTTGGCTTTGCATGGTAGAGTTTTAACTTAGATGTAGTGACGAACTTCGTTAACTGACAATGGTTTTCTGAAGGGTTCCTGAGCCCACGTGGTAATATCTTTACATAATGATGTTGGCTTTTAATGCAGTGCCGCCTGAGGGATCGAAGGTCACGGGCATTCAATGTTGATTTTTGGTTTTGCCACTTACGTGAAGAGATTTCTCCAGATTCTCTGAATCTTTTGATGATATTATGGACTGTAGATGATGAAATCCCTAAATTCCTTGTAATTGTATGTTGAGAAATGTTCTTAAACTGTTCGGCTATTTGCTCACGCAGTTCACAAAGTTGCCCCATCCTTGCTTGTGAACGACTGAGCCTTTTGGGGATGCTCCTTTCATACACAATCATGACCAATTAACCTGTTCACCTGTGGAATGTTCCAAACAGGTGTTTTTGAGCATTCCTCAACTTTTGTTGCCCCTGTCCCAGCTTTTTTGGAACGTGTTGCAGGCATCAAATTCAAACTGAGTGAATATTTGCAAAACAACAATAAAGTTTATCAGTTTGAACATTAAATATCTTATTCAATTGAATATACTGTGGGTTGGAAAGGATTTGCAAATCATTTATTCTGTTTTTATTTACATTTTACACAACGTCCCAACTTCATTGGAATTTGGGTTTGTAGAATGGGTTATGTGAAGCGATGCAAAAATTATTATTATAATTTTATATTATGATATGATTTATTGCTAGGTGTGTGGACGACTTAGGTGGCCATTTTTGGCAGGGGAATTTGGGGGTCCTCCCTCAAAAGGTTTTTCAATAAAATTGCTAAAGAAGTCAACTGGGGACCAACTACAATCATTAGATCTGAGAAAAGAAATGTAATTAGTATTGATGCTCACATTGATTTTACATTAATTACGTTAACTAAGGTGGTGCCCAAAACGTATAATAGGGAAAACCCTGGAATCTTTTGGCTCATTTGTGCACTATTTTGGAGAAATATTGATTGGAAAGTGTTTGGTCACTAGCTATAGGCCTAACATTTCTATAATTAGGCTACCACATAATAACCGTTGAGCCTGCTGAAAGATAGAAAAATGCCTCCTGAATTTGCACCCAATATGCTGTCAAAACTTTCCTTTATAATAGCCTCCATAATTCTAGAATGGGAAATAGGCGGAAGAAAGGCATGGAGTAAACAAAAAAACTTGCAATAAATTGTGACTCCAAATCAACAAGATTCCGATTAGGACGTGACTAATATTATCACATGACTTCTGCGTTTGAAGAAATACGGTCGGTAACTTGCGTTAGAATTTTTGCTTGAAAATTTAGATAACACAGATGTGTTCGTGCAAATAGGACTTTAGTTGAAAATAGACAGTGGGGGGGCGAACAACCCCTGATTATAGTTTCTCATATTATACAAGATTGTGTCAGCAATGTGCTCCCTCTTCTACAGAAGGTCGATGAAGGAGCATCTTGCTTTGCATGTTACTTTGTGGCTTGTAACTGTCAGAAGTCCAAACAAGGAGATTGCAGAGCTTTAGTTGACAGACTAATTTTGGAAAGGAAGAAACACAGAGAACGCATGTAGAGAAGTGTGAGTTAACAAATGCGTGTTGTCTGTTGAAATGTGTGTAAAAAATAGAGAGGAAAATAAAGACATTTTATGGACAGCGACTTTGACACCGGTGAAGATGGAAACAACAACGATGAAAACAACAATCGTGACAAACCGGTGCAATGTTTGACCCATCCACCATCCCAACCTGCCTTCTTACACGTGATTTTTGGACTTTAATACAACTCTTTATCATTGTCACTCATTCATACTACCTAATCTTACAACGCTGCGGTCGAGCTGGTGCTATGCCCAGTGCGTCTCATAAAGACGCTAAAGGGTGGCTTGTGCTTCTGTATCTGATGCCGAGAGCCACGGACCAAGCGTCAGTATTTTACGACTTGGGAATAAGAACGGGTTGGTACACAAACACATGTTAGAAGAACGTCCAGGCTCTTGGGCTCTCCAGCACATTGTTTTGTTGCCAGCGGTTCCACACATTTTTCCGGCCGTTCTGCGCGCTGTAGCGGCTTCCCCAGCAGGCTAAGCCCAGCTCCCTGCTTCCTCCGCCCGGGGCCACATCGCTACATGGATGTGTGACGGCTAGACGAAAAGAGAAATACTGGGAACAAAGCAATCAGCCCGTTCCGAACAGGCACACGCTCCAAAAAGGGACTGTACTAGTATATTTAACAACAGAGTGAAACAATTCTTTATTTCCCCTCGCGGGATTAATAAAGTACATTAAAGCTGTAGTGCATAGTTTCTGTCGCCTCCATGAGGAATTCTAGTCATGACAAGAATTCTGCCGGTGCATCCACGTGACACAATATATCATCATATATCAAAAAAACATGATGGACCCTTCAGAAGAGGTAATTATCTTCACTCGCTGTTTCTGCGCGTGAAAGTCACCGGACGACACCATTTTCTGAACATAGCCATACTGAGAAATACAGAGAGAGTTGTGTGGAGCTGATAGTCTTAATTAGCTTTGTAGCAACTCATTTGGCAACGGCTTGAATGTAACCGACGCTCATTAATATCAAAAAGTTACACACTAATCCTTTAATATTAAATTTTTTTTGTAATAGAATTACTAATTATTTTTTCACATAATCTCTTTGATTTACAAAAAGCTAATACCATTTATGCAATGATCAGTTATAGGCTACATACCTTTCATCACTTATGACAAAACTCCTAGCACACACTGTATAAAAGCCTTGGCATTTGATTAATATTATGCATTTATTTATATTCTATGTGGTATATGTAGTATATTCTATGACATTATGGTTTTAATGACAGTGATAAAGTCAAAGAGAGTGAGAGAGATTTGTTTCTGGAAAAAAAAAAAGTGTGTGTGTGTGTTTCTTTCACTCCTCATCTCAGACATCTCCAAACACATGACTTGGTAATGATATAAAAGCAGGCCCTGCTCTTTTCTCAGCCTCCTCTTCTAGGAATTGACTAAAAGTAAACACTGTAAAGACGCGGGAAGCTCAGCCCACTCACTTTGGTTTCTGAGGGCTGGGTCACAGCTGCTATTGGGCTTTTGTTCTAAATTCACTACCTTTCTGTCTGTGTGCTGCCGTGGCCACATGCTGACAGCTGCAACAGGTTTTAATAACCACCTTGATGTATTGGGAAATTTCTACTGCAGATTGTAAAAGTCAGCAGCTTAAAACCAAACTACGGCTCCTGATGAAAGAAGGGCCACACGGTGCACTCTGAAATCTTTAAGAAATGAATAAAAGTAAGGAAACCGGGTAGAATTCGAAGAACAGTAGGTATTTGAGTCCTTTAACAGACAGCATTGTTGTTGTATATTCTAAAGATACTAAGTGATTGCAGATTTTTGTTTTTGTTTTTGTTCACTCTCAATGCTCA
Organism: Sander lucioperca; assembly: GCF_008315115.2. Taxonomy (NCBI): domain Eukaryota; kingdom Metazoa; phylum Chordata; class Actinopteri; order Perciformes; family Percidae; genus Sander; species Sander lucioperca. The sequence goes on along the minus strand of NC_050186.1, from coordinate 27,317,521 downwards.
TCATTTTTTCAACCACAGCAGGCAGCTGTTTTTAGGAAAAAGGCTATGATTAACCCACTGTACATTACCTGCTGCAATGGAAAATTTCGAATCTGTTATACTGTTGCTTAGTTTTTCTGAATCTGCAGTTCCTACTTTTATACTAATGTTTCAAACAATATGTGTAGACAGAATGTTCTGCTGTATGCAGGCCCTTTTGACCCCGCTCACACCACGAGTTGTTTGTCTCTCCTTGATAACCACAGAGCTCGTTCAAATCGGGTTCCCCCCCCCCCCAACCTTTCTTTTGTGTTTCAGTTCCGTCACAACCAGGCCTTTTCTGCCCGGCAACACAAGTACATAAGTACCTTTTGCTTTCTAGTTCCTTTGTTCATTCTCTCAGACTCTCAGAATACATTTAATAAATGACATGTTGATGTTTGAAAGTCTCTAGGTTTTGACATAAATGCAGATATAAATGTAATTAAAAAAAATAAATAATAATAATTATCGATTTTCAAATATTGCACCTGTCAATACAGATTCACATATTCTGTATTCTGTAGCCTATTTTGCCTTCAATACTGCCGACGTTGTCTTTGCTGTAATCAAATCAGTATATATAATATGTTTAACATGGTATTTCATTTTATCAATGGGAAATATACATGTTTACAGACAAGGCTAGCAGCAGCAGCGCCACGTCAGACACGTTTCTGGTGTGCAAAGACCTAGAAAACGCCACGCAGCCGCCACGTAACTGACACGCAACAGAAACGCCACGCAGCCAGTATGCAGGAGGCCTTAGTGACTAGCTGGTAGTGGTGTGCAATACTGCAAAATTTTGTATCAATCCAATACCAAGTAAATACAGGGCCAGTATCGCTGATACCGACACAATACCGATACGTTTTAATAATTAAGGTGGAAGCATTATCAAATTGCTAAATCTGAACAAATTTTCATGACCTTTAAGTGGTTTTGTGATTTTTTTTCTTTGGATTATTAATAAGTAAACACCCAGACAGAATTTGCATATGGTTGTATGTGTTGTGTTCCCACTGCTTTACAGCCTTTTTACAAATTATACAGCTTGCAGTTGTTTCATTTTTAGCCTGAAAATATAATATAATATAGTATAATATATAATCAATCTCATTACACTGGTATTGATCAATATCAATACCAACGTTGGTATTGATATTATCGATATTTGGATCGATCCGCCCACCACTACTAGCTGGTGAACATAGTAGAGTATTTATCAGCTAAACAGACAGATATTTCCCTCAGGTCTTTGTGGAGACCTTAATGGAGGGAATATTGGACTGGCATTCATCAGGAGGTCAGAAACAGGATTTCATGTGAACAATAATGTTGCTCTCCATGTGCTATGTGTAAATAAGCAACTGTTAGCTAACAAGTTCACTATATCAAATAATAAAGAGGTATAATATGTCATTGTTGTTTACAGCTTGTTTCCGCTTTTCCCAAGTGGCCAAAAATCATTCATTACAGGTTTAAGATAGCCTGGAACTCCAGACCCAAATCCGAAAGATTAAGGGTCTGGCATCGAGTAATGAAAACGGCCCAACTCCAAGCGGCGGCACCAAGCACGCATTTGAAAATCTCACTGCACGCAATTGGATAACACTACGACCAATCACAACAATACACGAGGTGACGTATCCAGAGCCCCATACGCTTAGCTACCAGTGGAGCTAACTGGTAGATTAAACTGTCATCATCTGTTTAGCTCGCCTCTGGCCCGCCTATATCAGATACACCGATGTGATTGGTGCAGCTCGGCTACAAGGGCATAGTTAATGAACATCATTACTCGATGCCAGAGTGACTTGCTGAGCAAATTCAAATTGTGCTCTTGCGAGAACTCTGGATTTCCAGGGTAAATTTAAGCTAGGTTTCTGCCAAACTATCAAAGTTCATCCAATCAGATTGAAGCAGACTGAGATGCTTAACATGGAGGAAGCTTTTCCAATTTCCATGGATAGATAGATTCCAAGTATTGCCTGCGGTGTCAGTTTTAGTTCCATATTCACTTTTCCCCACTATGAACACTTCCTGAGCTTTTTTGCACATGCCCAATAAACATTGGTTTGGTCATTTGCAGGTCCAACAATGTCCAGATGTCAAGGTTTCAATTGGGCTACATTTGTTTAAAAGGTTAGCATTTTGTAGATGCGTGCATCTAACCATTTTTTAAACAGCCTTTCAATGAGTACATTTCAACGTGTCGTTCGGCGCTGCCACACACTGAAAAATCGTCAGTGGTTGAGCATGAAAACAAAACGATAAAGCTGCTAATCCCACAGTAAGAAACTTGTGATTTCGGGACTCTGATCTCACAGTCGCACTGTATCAGCTGTGATGCTTTTGCCATTATAATGCTCAGCATCAGATTTGCCACAGTGAAAATATGCATTTACTACCTCGTCGCGGTCAGCTTTACTGCAGATATTACATATAAACACTGTTTATTAGATATTAATGAATTAGAGGGGTCAGGGGCTGGTAGGAAATATCCTGTAAATATTAAAGCGGTTTGGGTCCACTTTGGAATAAAAAGTAAAGCCGTTGAGAACCAAATGTTTATGGGGAGTCTGTGCATGAGGCATGAGTCTATACATAGCTTTTAAATGAGGGAAAGCACATAGGTTTTGGAACCATGAAGAGTTTTGTTTTTCTGGTTTAGTAAGGTCATTTATGACTGTGTGTGAGTATAATAAAGAAAACATTGGCAAATTTTTTTTTCCAGTGGAAAAATGACTGACATCGTGCTCTCATGTCCTCTGGCACACATAAAATAAACCTACGATACCGCTGTTTCTGCCTCAGGGAACCTTCCATCCATGTATCATCTATACAGTATGCTTATCCTGCAGGTCTTGCGAGTGAGGGGGGAGTCAATTCCAGCTCACATTGGGCCAGAGGTGTGGTGCGCCTAAACAGGTTGCTGGTCAATGGCTTATATGTACTACCATTCACATCTACATTTTTTATTTTCATTGCAATGATATGAGCTTGATGTAGGGATGGGCAGATCCTTTGATACTTACAAGCTACTCATTTGGCATCGAGCCGTTTAACCCTCGTGTTGTCTTCTGGTCCACCATGAATTTGTTGTCCTTCCGGGTCAAAATTGAAATAACCGTTTTTTGGCACTTTCTTTACAATGTTTTTAAATTTTTCTTCTACACATTTTCAGCGCTTATTTCTACGTACCATATTTTCTGATATAAAACAAAAATTTAAAACGGGTCAATGTGACCCGAAGTCAACACAAGGGTTAAATGACATTATACTTAATTTCTGAGTTAAAAAAAGCAGAAATTATGAATTGTTTTGACTAATAGTTAAGATCAGAGGATGTTGAGTGAATCACAGACTGTTTTATGTCAAACTTTAGTCAGGATATACTGTTTTGAAAACACAAAAAAAAACAAAACTCAAATGCTATAAAATTGAATAAAACACCCCAAATTCATTGAAAGTAATCATTAATTGTACCTGCGAAGATTGTTATATGGGTTCCGTACAATTTACGTCGCGCATCCATGTTATTTTTTGGCAATTCTGTTGTAAGAAACCCATATTTCTGATATAAAGAACTTTGTCAAATTTGACCCTAGGACAACACAAGGGTTAAACAAAATATTGATAATAAAATTACATTATACAAAACCTGGGTAGCTGCATCACTTCCAAACGTTTTCAACGCTTTTGTATAAAGTTTGTGCCGAAAACAGCCCTGAAGCTGGCCCTTGTCACATGACTGTGGAACTATGTGACGGAACCTAGTGCACACTGCGCAGCCGCGACCACTTCCGCATCAAACATGTGGAGAGAGAGAGAGGCGAGAGGGAACGAATGGCGAAGAAAAGAGAAGCGCAAAAACAACAGCGGAGAAAAGAGAGGCGGAGAAAAAAAAGGTGAAGAATGGCAGAAAGAAAACATAGTGTTGTGTTGTGCTATTTTTCTTCTGTCGATAAAAATATGGCAAGATGCACCATTTGTGATTAAAAAGTGGCACACAGCAGCAACACAAGTAGCCTGTTTAAACATCATTAAACAATTAACACACCCCCTAAAAAGATGAAGAAATCTTAAAGAAAGTGCAAATGTGCATGTTTTTTTGTTGGTCATGTATTTATGTTATATTTATTTATTGAATTATTATTATCAGTATTCTCTATAATACTTTACTGTTGTTTGACATACACATTTTTATTTAATTGTACTCATATTTGCTTTTGTAATAAATTTGTTTTTAATGGACAGTATGTGATCTTTTTTTCTAAAAGACCCTCATTTGAAAAATAAATCACATACCCATTTAAGAAATTATCACTATCAGTATCGGTATCGGTATCGGTATCGGCAGGGCTGTGCAGAGACCTTTTGAGGGGCAGGGGCTCAAATTCAAAAAAGGGCACATGGAACAAGATTTGTTAACAATATATGTCATCTTTATTTTTAAAACTGTATATTTTACATTTTACATTTTTACATAATACTAAATCCCCAATACTGTACACCTCAAAATGAATTATGGAGCCTTACATTAGACTACATTCACACAAATATATCCAAAAAATGCAACCGTGTAAAGCAAAATGTAATCTTACATACAGTATCCAAACTACAGTATACAGTATATAGAAAGTTATAATAATAAGTATGTATGAAAATGTCAGATTCTTGTGTAAAGCACTATACTAACCTGTGGTGCTCCTAATTACCCAGCTGCTTAGGGATCCACTGCCTTTTGCTACCTCCTGCAGGTCCTTTTTCTGCTTTCTTATTCTGTCTTTACGTGGCATCTTTGCACTGTAGCAGAATTCAATATCATGATTTACAAGAAAAGACAAGATAACAAGATATCAAACCAGATAAACAGTTTAATTGTAGCTTATAACTGCAACCTGAGCTGACTATAAGATTTCTGTAGCAGTGGGCTAGTAGGCTTTGAATCAGAAAGGGATTTGCAAAGGCAAAATATAAGGATGTCCTTTATTAAGAAGTCAAAATGTATAGAACACCAACCTACACTGCAGACTACAAATAACCTAAGCTAATTTCCCAAAGAAGTGACATGTTCTTTTAAGTGGGCTGCTGGTTGAGAGGCAGAAATATGAAGGTAAATATGGTGCAAAAAGGGAGAGCTTGTAGAATACAATGTGAGAACTTGCAGAACAAAAAATCTGAACTTGTATGTTAAAATTTGCACTTGTAAAAATTTTATTTGCACTTGTAAAAATAAAATTTGCACTTGTAAAAAATATTCACACACATGTGATCTGAATTTGAAGTCATACAAAAATCTGAACTTGTAAGTTGAAATTTGCACTTGTAGAAAATGTTCACACACCTGTATTCTGAATGTGAAGTTACAGAAAAAATATTCACAAATGTGTAGATTGATATTTACATGAACACAATGACAGCTGCAAACTTATAATGCAACATTTACTCGTATACTTTTTTTTTTTACTCTGGTTCATTTTCCATCACAACCACAACTCAGTGATTACAACCTCTCGAATCTGTCACTGCAACTTCATATATGTGTGTGTGTGTGACACACACACACACACACACACACACACTGCTGCTGTCGTCTCTTGTGTATCAGAGAATGAAACGGTGACTATCACACAATGACTCTAGTGTGTTCCCTAATAAAACGAGTAATTGTGGCCGTGGCAGCTCGTGCAGTTACAGCGAAATATCACTACTTCAAAGTTAGCTGCCGCTGCCACAAATTTAACTTGCCTGCTGGCTGTTTTCATCCTGGAGGAGACTCGTTAACTAGCGGCAGCGGCTAGAGGCTACTATAACAAACCAAATGTGCATGCATGCATTCTCATTCACTTCAAAAGCCCACTTACCGGCACTTCAACTTCCAACTTTCTCTCGCTCTTGCTGGCCGCCGACGGAGTAACTTGTGTCGCAGGCGCGCCTGGCAGGAAGCGGACATGCATCACGCGATGCGTAACCCTGGTCATCATGTGATATGAAGGTTTAGGTCGTTTCTTCTTAAACGGACCACTTGTGGGCCATCGTCAAAGAAAGGACACTTTGGCCTTGAGGGCAAAAGGGGCAGGTGCTCAAGCACCCATTGCCCCCCCCTCGATGAAATTGTAACAAAAACTATCGCACATCCCTAGCCTGATGACTGATCGCACCAAGGAGGATAGAGTCTGTTCCATTCTGGGCCAGTTGGCGCTGACAGTAAGAAGAATCTGTAGTTAGATTTCAATTTGTCTATGGATTGATTCTACATTTTGTTCCTGAGTCCGTATCTGAATTCGTCCAAATCTCCTGAGATGTAGATGCCAGTCCGAGTTTTAAGCCAGGCTGAGAGGCTCTAATATTGTTTTAGGTACAAGGAATCGTCATTCAAACTGTTTACAAAGCCATTTTATTATAAAATACTTCTAAAGCAACTGCCGCGTTATGTTGAAGAACCAGACACATTCGGCCTGGTGACTGGTGTAGACCTACAGCAGACACAACTTGTTAATTCGGCATCTTCAAAGCTTCATCTATCTGACAGTAATTCTACTTATACAGAAGCTATTGTACAGTCAACTCACTGCAGGTCTACTGTCTTTCTGCCTGATTTTCCGTAACACACAGAACTGGTGAAAACACAAAGAGGGGGTTTTCCCAACAGTAGCTACCACAGTTTATATTGTAGGTTTGGAGAACAATACATAGCAACCTGTGGCTAACGTAGTGTTTGCCACAATGATACTGTATCAGACACCACAGTGAAGCTGTGTATGACATGAGGCTGGATTGTTGTTATAAGGGATTAAAATGTATCAATTACTGTCTAAAACAAACTGCAGACTCAATGTAACCAGGTCACTGAGATGCACATTCATCACATTTACCAGAGGACGTCTGAGGACAGCCTCACAGAGCCGCTAGTGTGGCAATAGACTTGAGTCTTGTGTGACCCGTTAATCACTACATGCAGGATTTCCAAAATATGGCACTGGCGCAGTTAGCTGATTACCTGTGACATTATTGGTGGTGTTTACTCAACCCATCACTCCCAAATGGTCAAATGCTGACACTTGGTCAGTGGCTCTCAGCGTCAAACCACCTACAGAGTGTCTCCTCAGACCTCTGCAGGGTAAATCCAGACAGCTAGCTAGACTATCTGTTGAATCTCAGTTTCCTCTTGCATGACTAAAACAACCTTTGAAAATACACGTTCCACCCAAACAAATTCCTTCCCGAGGCTATTTTGCAGAGGCACTGTTGCTCCATCTGGCGCCTAGCGCCGCCCAAGACAATTGTGATTGGTTTAAAGAAATGCCAATAAACCAGAGCACGTTTTTCTCCCATCCCGGAATGCGGTGTGGTGACGGTGGACCGTCTTATAAGCCCAGGGCTGAGAGGCTCGCGGTGTGGTATAGCCTGACCCCCCTCCGCAGCGCTGTGGAGGAAGGTCTGGCAATGCGGGACTATTTTTTATCTTCTATTCATGCTTGAAGTCAATTTTGGGCTTTTATTTTGCCAACTTGTCGACTTTCTTGCTAGATTTAGCAGCTAAGCGACTTTATTTCTAAAAAGCGACGTAATGACATTGTTAATACGCAAATGAAAGTATGACGTAATCTAGAAACTTTTAGTGACTTTGGAGCTAGTGCTAGATACCGACACAAAAGGCACCCTTTAGCGTCTGTATTAGACACACCGGACATACCAGTAGCTCGATGGCGGCGCTATAAAATTACGAACTATGAAGAGCGAAAAATGTAGGGAGTTGTATAAAAGACACAGGACTCTCACCCAGGAGACTGGGGTTCATGTCCCGTGTGTCACTTAAGGTTACTTTTTGTAACCAATCTTAGCCTAACCTTAACTGAGTGGTTTTACTCTGCACGTTGAAAAATGACGGGGGACCAATTCGTGGTCCCCACCCAGAGTGTCAGAAAGTGTCACCAATGGTCCGACCAAATGCGTTGAAAAATGATGCCAAAGGGGTACCCAGAGCATCAAATATCGCCGCAGATGGGATTGCATTATAATTAGTTGAAAGCCGGGCGCCTGGGTAGCTCACCTGGTAAAGCGCGCGCCGATATATAGAGGTTTACTCCTAAGCGGCCTCGGGTTCGACTCCGACCTGTCACCCTTATGTCATTTCCCCCCCTCTCTCCCCCTTCATGTCTTCAGCTGTCCTGTACAAATAAAGGCCTAAAATGGCCAAAACAATATCTTAAAAAAAAAATAATTAGTTGAAAGCCCCGTGCATCTGACCCTAAAGACTCTGAGCCCCTAAAGGAGACTTCTTCTGTCAGTAACTAATGCCATTGGTGCCTGACCAAGCGTTGGTTTTTTGACGTGTTGGGAGTGAGACTGTGTTGGTTTAGTGGTGTATTATGTAATGCTAATGACCATGCTCTCAACATAATGAAAAAGTAAATCTTTTTAATTAAAGGACCATAAAGAAGGAGAAAAAAATTGTCATAAAACCATCAAAACAATGTTCAGAGTTTCAATTTTTCTCTCCTCTTCTGTCCACCTATTTTCATTTCCCTCCCTTCTTACGTCTTCTCTTCTCATGTCTTCTTCTCCTCTTCTCTCTTTCCTGCAGTGTGTAACTGTCAGGTCCAATCGGGGAATCGGACCACAACATGACCCCAAGCCGTCCATCTTCACAGACAAAAATACCCCATGCAGCCCTTCTGCAGCCACACCCTTAACTCAAATATAGTAGAGACAACACAGGCGCTTGTGGGGAACTAGACTGCATTGAGCCAAAAATACATGGAGCTACCAAATAAACCAAAATCTTCTCTAGAGATGTAATGACAAAGTAATGAAGCACTCTCTTACCCTGAAATATTTATAGCCAAACTATTGGAATGAAGATTCAAAAACAATACTACAAAAACACGGTTAAATAACCAAAAACATGTGATTGGTCGGGTTCAGGGGTGCCAATAACCTATTAAGCAAAATATGTATTTGTTTTATTGACACCGCAGCATTTCTTCCTGTTACGGTGCAACAAAACAATGTCAGAGCTTAACTTTATGGCTGTTTTTATTATGCTGCTTGTTAAATAGCAGTATACCCAAAAACACTGACCAACACCCAAACAAGACAGCAGCCAACATGAGCAGAAAACACTGGCCTGGTGAACGGTGATGCATGAGCTGAATGTCATTCACAAGAGGTTTATTTTGGTGCTCTCTGGCACTAGTGCTACTAGCCCACCACAGCAGTCTCTACGGAACGGTGAGAGTCCTTCTCAACCAAAACCAAGTTTTTCATCCAACAACCCTCGAGCATGCTCTCATACACACAGTGGTGACAAAAACACACCACCCTGCTGGGACTGACTGGACCCTGCCAATCTGCATACAATCACTGATGAAAGCTGTTTAGGCTGTACCATCAATGGGGTAGGCATGAGCAGTCCGATGATCAAACTTGGTAAAAACAAAAAAATTGAAATGACCCTTTAATATAACTGATAAATTGCAATGTTTACCCTTTAACTTAGAAATGGCTTTAGGTGAGGTTTAACAATTTTTTTATCTAGTCTATATCGACAACGTTTTACTTCCAGGATTGTTAAGGTGCCGTCGGAAATTCCACCGGATGTCCCTCCCTGACTATGGTTAACTGCTCTCTATCTAGTCTCTCTATCTAGTCTAATCTATGTCCAATCTAAGTTTTCAATCTAAGTGTTGCACGACTAAAACAACTTTTGAATACCCACCAAAACAAGTTCCTTCCCCGAGGCTCTTTTACAGAGGCACTGTTGCTCCGTCCGGCGCTTAGCGCCGCCCAAGACGAAATCTAAAAACTGAAACCTGTGTGTCTACCTTACAGACCAGAAGTAATGCACCAAGACCACTTTTACACCTAGAAATATCAATCTGTATCAAAATAGCAATACACAGCAATGTAGGATAATAGGAATGTCATTAAAAAAAGGCAAACAGAAATCAAAAACTTGAACTGCATCTACAAAATGAAGTGAAACAAAATGGTCTCTTTTAAGCTACAACCCTATATAAATATGATATGATGAGATAAGGTTGGATGGTTTGCGGTACCATCTAGTGCTGCTAAGGGTTGGTTAACTTTGATGTAGCCATTAGCTGCAGCGTCCTGCTGCCAGACGGTCAAAATATAGAACAAAAACATGACTGGGTGACGCAGCAGTAACCGCTCACTGTTTGAAGGCACCATTAGTGCTTCTTACCTCAACACATCACTGGTTCCTCACAGCGACCTTTTAAAAACAACAGAAACTTGACTATAAAGTGGGTGTTTGATATTCTCACAGGTCTAAGTCATTCATCCAAATGACGCAGAACAAAAATACCCACCCACCCAGCAGTCTGAGATCAATTCCTCCTTGTTGGTGGTCCAGTTCTTCACATTACATCTACACAGAGCTTGGATAAATGTATGGTTCTTGTTACCTCCTCCTGGTTTATAGTCTCCTTTCAGAACTCCTTTATTATTCCCAGTGTGACTTGGTGACTTGTTGACTCACTGGACTGCCAATGCGGGCCAACATTGGCTCATCATCTTCTCAGCATCGCAGTAAAGCTTCCAATGAACTTGTGCATAACAGTTCTTTCCAATACAATTATTGCCACATCTGAATCGTGTGTCAACCAGGACTTGGACAAACATCATACATGTGGGTGTATATTTTGCCAGGAATCTTGGGTCAAGAACTGTAAACATGTCCTTAATAAACCTCCTTGTTAATGGTTATTCCACAGAGGGCTCAATTGCGGCATGTTGAGAGCATGTTGTCCATGACAGATATTGACAGAGAAATCACAAGATGAGCACCTGTCTGCCTTTCTTTGTGTCAAACTTTAAAAGAAAATTAAAATTAGGATTAAGACATTTATCAATCCCGCAAGGGGAAATTACATTACCAGCTGATATTAGCTGATACTGATAGAGCCAGTTTAAAGCCAAGTTTATGAAAAGTTATGCTTCTCCTGAGTATTCAGCCTTTTGGCTAAAAGTGATATATTTTGCATGTTGTACATTTAGCACTCATGCAGTTTGATGCAAAGTATGCAAACATTAACTGTCAGGTTACTGTTTTACTGGATTATATTACATTTTTAAGATTGTTTTGGTCTTTGATGGTTAACTTTGTGTTATGGTGATGCTTAAGTCAATGATAATTTATGAAGCTGTTGGGCCATTATCCACAGCCAGTGTTAACATACATTAACATACAGTATAAGTCAGTGCAACATCAGCATGAATCATAGCCTTCAGAAACACAATGAAGTTCAAATCAACACCTCTCTGACAGAGTTTCAACAAAATAAATGGATATTGAAAAATGTACAAAGGTAGCAATTTTTTTTTACCCTGCCTTGCTACTGCATAAGCATCCTAAAGTTGTGCACAGTCAGATAGCATTCACACTCTTAATTTAAACTGTGCACACAAACACAGACCCATATAACATTTTAATGAGACACATACACAGAAAGGCTGAAGTGATATCATGGTCTTTACCCTCAGTGTAATCTGGTTAAATGTGTCTGTTTTGACGAAGCCTCTGATTTAATATCGGTCTACAAGAGCAGGATTAGCTCCTGGGTTTCATCCCATTCTGATCTAAGCCCGTAAGCCTGCAGCTAATTAAACCACAAACTGTCAGGAAGCGGGAATGAAACTACATGTCTAAAAAAGTAATGGCTGTGGTGCTCGCTAATGAGAAAGGAACAAACTCTAAAAATGAATAATTTGCATTAAAAATAATAGTTGTTTTACTTGCTAATGGGTGACATAAGTCTATAAGCCAGCAGCAAAAGAAACCACACAATAGTCTTGCTTCTTGCTAACGCCTGAGAGTAGATTTAAGAACTGAAAGAAGTGAAAAGCTACCATATATTGGTGTTGAGAACAATTATACCTATACATGTTATGGGGCACCATTCTTTCCCTGTTCCTAGTGTGTGTCTTCCCCTTTCCCTTGTTTATCTGTATAGCTCTCAGTCTGTAAAATGGTGTGTGTCCATTGTCAGCGTCATTTGCCCGCTTCCCATTAATTTCTATGGGAGCAGCCGTGCAATGCAATCTGGTAGCGTCGCAAGGACTAGGAAAAGCGGGGCGTTGACTCTTTTGCATAAAGTTGAATCCAAACAACTTTATGCAAATTAGGAGCGGCCAGCTCAGCTGATCTGAAACAAAGACTCTTTCTCGCTTAAAATGTTTTCAGAAACACGTTTTGGTGAACTATTTTCGTAAAATACGAGATTGTATTCCGAACGAGCCGCCATTGTGGTTGGTTTTTAATTTTCGGCAGCAGCCAGCCCCACGTTACGCGTTCGTCCAATCAGCTGCAGCCATTGCGGTTGTAGGAGGGTGTAGACTGTTTTCTTTGCTTGTCAGTGGTCAGTGAAGAGAACCTGGTGGCAAGCTCACTAGCGTGCAATGCAGGGAAGCGGGGCGATCCCATTCGTGAAAACAATGCGTATATGGACACCCACCATAAGTATGTCAAGGGGCTTGGCTGCTCGATCAGCTCTGCCACTCTTCCAGCGCAGCTGCTATTATCATCACTATCATCGCCAGATCTTTTTGTCCACCGGTGTGTTTCTAGTAATTACCTGCTTCTCTGCCCAGACCCCCCGCCTCAAGACCTGCTGCACTACCGGCTGTTGTCTGCTCGGCTTCAGACCCATTCCTACTCCCAACTCGTAAAAAATACGGATGCTTGGGCAGTGTCAGTCAGCGTCAGATACAACACAAAAAGCACCCTTCAGCGTGTGTATGGAACGCACCAGGGTAGAGCAGCAGCTCCCCTGTGCTTATAGATGACGTAGTATTAAGAGCAGCAACTGTAGTGAGTAGTATGAGTAGGGAGGTTGGTTGGGGTGGTGGATGGGTCAAACAACACAGGACTTTCACCCTGGAGACCGGGTACGTTTCCCATTCTTGTCCCACGTGTCACTGAAACGTTCATTTTATAAACCCACCCACGATCTTTTCCCAAACCCAACTGTGCTGTTCTTTTTCTTCCTAAACTCAACTGTCCCGTTCCTGTCCCGTGTGTCACGGAAACGTACGTCCCGAGCTAGAGCGTCCGAAGTTACGCGAATAGTCCCGACCAAGCGCGTTTAGATAAAGCGCGTTTTGATATGCCGCTAACATCAATAACAACACCAAAGGCACATGGCCAAGCGTCCGTATTTTACACAATGGGACTGAGAATGTGTTGGACACGTCCGGATTTGTGAGAGACAGTTCGGATTCACCACTGCCTGCCCGCCACCTAGCCACTGCCCAGTCCAGAGTCATCCAGCCTTGTTCCCTTCATCCCTGGCTCGATGGTGTTTTAAGCCCCCAACGTCTCCTTCCAGGCAGCGCTGCGACCGTTGACTTCAAGGCACCTAACCCTAACCTTAACCCTAACCATAACCATAACCATAACCATTGCCTAATCCTAGTGCCTGGAAGGAGACGTTGGGGGGTCATTAAAACACTCTTTGAAATCGCATCTCAGTGTCTCGTGTAAGTCTCTGCGTTCTGGGTCAGAATCTCAACTTTACCAATAAAATGTGCAAATATAATGTTAAAGCGTCATTAAAAAAAAAAAAAAAAAAAAAAAAAAAAATTGAAAAACATGACTTTGTAGCTCTAACCGTGTCGCTCCCACAGATAATTCTTTTATTATATTATTATTATTTTTAGCAAAAAAGCTCCAATAAACCTACTCTTTGCTACCTTTCCAGCATCAAACAGCATAGCAAAGTTAGCAACTAGCTGAAGAAGAAAGTGAAACATTTTGCTGCTTAAGAACAGACTCCACAGACTCTTGATCATATATCACACCACCACATTATTTTAACAACTAAAACACAGATCTTTGATCCGTGTCGTTCATAACTGGACTTCATGGAAGAAATCATTCAACTATTTAAACTACTTACTTTTATAATAGAAGCACAAAAATCCAGGAAAAATGACCAAAACAACGAAATCTACGAGTTGAGCAGGCAAAACGCTTTACTTCTGAGACCCTCCCGGCATGGCGGACGGCCGAACAAAACCACAGCGCAGCTTGAATGCAGCACATCTAGGCCTTGTGGAATTTTGGGGTAATTGTGTGGTTTATACAGTAGGATTTAGAATATATATATATATATATATATATATATATATATATATATATATATATATATATATATATATATAAAAAATACATTTGAAAACCTTTTACTGAGCTAGTTACCTTGGACGAAGTCAGACAACATCGCCTCATCACTGTTTAAATATTTGTAAAACCCACAGATAGGTGACAGAAAAATCTGCAAATTTTGGGAAAATCAATTTCTAATGAAAAAAAAACTACATTTGCTGGTTGCAGCCTCTCAAATGTCTCATTGTTATATATGAAAGTGAACAGAATATCTTTTGGTTCAGGACTGTACTGTCTGACAAAACAACAGCAACAACATCTCATACACTGTAGCAAGTGTTGCATTGGTAGGAAAAAAAAAGAGGTGTTGCGCAATGCCTACATCTGTATCTGCGTAGAGCTGAAGTTAACCTAAATCCAGCTCCACCCTAACTATATCCACTGCTATGAATTATATTCTCAGACTACAAAATCAACAAAAGACATAATATCTTGTCTGAGACACAGACCAAACCAAACACAACTCTGAGCAGAGATTTTCTGTGTTGATGGTAATGACTGTGACACCAGAGTGTAATGCGTCAGTCATCAAGTGGAATACAGAGCTTTACATGGGGGCAGACCTTACTATGTTTTACTATCCCCCCCCCCCCACACACACACACACACACACACACACACACACATACGCGCGCACACACACACACGCACAGGTTTTGCTTCAGGTTTAATAAGAAGAGGAATGTGAGAAAGCTTGTTAGGGAACCACCCTGAGCTCCTCACACAGACAGGGAGCTTGACGTATATTTTAGACCTGCAATTCTTACACTGCTCTGCTTCGTGTCTCTGTGCATTAAAGTGACGCAGATTCTGGTGGAGAAAAAATAATACAGAAAATATATATCTCAAATCTGCACCTTCTGCTGGGGTTCTCCAGAGCTGGATATCTTCATTTAGCTGAAGCTCTGCATACGTGTCTAGAGAAAAAGCTGTTTCTATATTAAGAGGGCTGTCATCACAAGAAACCATAAAGTAAGGACATTAAAATCAGAGCAGTCGTCGGCTGGGGGAAAAAAATGTCAGAGAAGTGGCAGGAAACGTATGATGAAAACTGAAAAGCACCGCAGAGCGTTTAAAGATCATTTGTTATAAGAGACAATCGGAGCTATGTGATCCAAGGTCTGAAACAGGTTATGATTATATATGAATCATGGAGATGTTACGAGTTGGAAAATGAGTAAGGCAGTAAAAAAAAAAGTCAGGCTATAAAGACCAATTGTCCAACACATATGCATGCTAGTGAAAAAGCAAACAAATGTTCCTATCTCGGCAATATTTTTTATTCTTGCCACAATCAAATCAAGTCACTTGGTCCAGATTCTTGTACATCAGGCCCTTTCACACACGCACTGCAAACCTGAAATATATCCAGACATACCCGGCGGAGCTGTATGTAAGAAAGCAAATGTGTCAATCAGTTGGATTGGACTTCAAATTGTCTTTACCCTGCCAACCCCCTTGTACAAAGTCTGTGTCATATCCGGTTGAGCCCAAAGTGTAAGTAATCACAGCGAACGAGTGGGCGTGTTGATGACGGTTCTATCGGCTCGCACAAAACCAGAAGAAAACATACATCCGAAGGGGAAGAAGGGTGATTTACACAAAGACTTGTGTCTGTAAGAGTCGTAAGGGCCGACGCCGAAATCGTCAGATAACACCTTTGTCACAGCAAACATCCCAAGCTGTGTTAAAACAAGCTGGCAGCGTGCTGCGTGTGATGTCTTTCGTGCATGTGGGTCACCACATTTAATTTGCAAGACAGACAGACAGACAGACAGACAGACAGACAGGCAGACTCACAGACAGATGGATGATACTGTGAGGATGTAGGCAGCAGCTCATCATTCACCACTGCAGGACTGACTCTTGTGTTAACATTTACTCCAGTTGGTGGAGCTACCAATAGGCCTGATGCTCATGTTGTTTTATTTCTAAGGTTCTTGACCTGAGATTACCCTCTCTACTACTGTATGAGAAATTCCGGTTATGCAACACCAGAAGTTTTATTGTCCAACTCTAACTCAGAGCCAGTGCAAACATGCTGGATTTTTCTCTCAGATAAGTATCATCACTTTGCGCAGCATACACAGCTGTACCGGTCTATATACAGTACATACTGTACATTTGGGATTGGCAGGAAACTCAGTGGCCTGGTGTCAGTGGCAGACTTCTGCCGAAAAAAGAGCATATGTAATTAGTCACAGACAACCTGCTGTAATGTCAGAGTGAAACTAGAGGAGAGGTAAAACTACACTCTGGAACAGAAAAGATTGAGTTGATTATACAGTAGTTACAGTAGCTGAAAATGACACAATCTACATGTTACTTAACAGAAGCACAAACAAAAAACTGAAAATAACTTTCACATACAGTATGTGTCTTAACTGTGAGCTGAGAAAGCTGAACATGATCTCTTGCGGGGGGACTTTGGTAGTGACGTAATTAATTGGCTTTTCAATTTTTTGAATTACGTAATATGGTCTAAACCTTGAGCATTAGTTTGCTCCATCAAGTCACTTAAGTTTTGCCTTACTCTCAAAGTCTTTGAAAAGCTACCTTGGTCTTCTTTTAGAAGCAAGATGCAAAAGGTTTGCAGTGGATCACACAGTACTGTACAGTATGTCTGATATCTGAGGAACCTTTCTTTAACTTGCTCTATGTTGTTAGGCAGGGGTTAAAGTGGGCCGGAACGATCCAGAATGGCATCTGTCAGTTTCACACATCAGTGTTTCCTGTTTGTTTAAAATAATGCAAAATATTAATTCAAGTGTGTCCCCTATTCATTCTCAGCAGCGCACCACTGTTCAACCCGTTCTCTCTCCTTACTCTTTAAAATACGAACGCTTGCGCAGTGGCTGTCAGCGTCAGATACGACGCAAAAAACACCCTTCAGCGTGTGAAGAACACACCGGGCAGAGCAGCAGCTACGCGGCAGGAGACCGGGGTTCATGTCACACGTGTCACTTTTCCTACTCTCACGTTCTTCTTTATCTAAACCCAACTCTCACGTTCTTCTTTATCTAAACCCAACTGTCCCGTTCTTCTTTATCTAAACCCAACTGTCCCGTTCTTCTTTATTTAAACCCAACTTTCCCGTTCTTGTCCCATTCGTCTTTTCCTTGAACCAACTTTCCTGTTCTTGTCCCCCGTGTCACGGAAACGTACCTTTTATAAGCCCACCCACGATCTTTTCCTAAACCTATCTGCGTCAAAAGTGATGGCAATAGTCCCGACCAAGCGCGTTTAGATAAAGTGAGTGTAGATATGACGCTAAAAGTCTCCTTTACCAATACCAACACCAAAGGCACCTGACCAAGCATCCGTATTTTATGCGATGGGAGTGAGAATGTGTTGCGTCGTTAGTTACTGCACAAGGCAGGTGTCTATGGTTTGTTCACATGTCTGTCATAACAGCAGGACAGTTGAGAGTCTGTTATTTAAACTTGTAAAGTCAGTTTAGCAGGTGAATCAATGAATGAATCACATTGTCAGTGGCCTACCATTTACAAACAGGCTAGATAGTGAACGATACGATACGGTCCCGCCTAGTTTCTGTCCAAGCCCAAACTGCTATAGCAGTTTTTTAGCCCGAGTCGATTAAAAACCAGAATTTCCCAAAGTAAATTTTTTTTTATTACAAGCTAAAGTCAACTACAATAGTTTTCCCTAGGTTTGTGGAACACTTAGGTGCGCATATTACATAATAGTATAATACACGTATTACACACACACACACACACACACACACACACACACACACACACACATACACACACACACACACACACACACACACACACACACGCTGAAAGCCATGTCATTCCATGGAAACTTGCTGCAGGCTCCAGGAAGTGAGGCTAAACCAGATACAGGAAGTGAATGGCCACCCAGTCATGGTGGAAACTGGGGGTGGAAGCTAAGAATAGAACAGACCTGTGTGTGTGTGTGTGTGTGTGTGTGTGTGTGTGTGTGTGTGTGTGACCTGTGGTCTGCAGGAAAAGAATCACATCAGGAAGTGATAAAAACTCTGAAAGAACAATTTTATTTTTCTGTTTTTCAAAAACATGTTTTACTACAAGATGTTTGTCCCTCTCTTGCTCTTATTGGGCATTTTATATTTCATTTGGAACATGAAAACCATGTCTGCTTTAAAATCAGCAACAACATCCCAGATGAATTGTTTCTTGGGTTGCCAGGTTTGGCCCTCGTCGTGCTTGGTGTTGGAGAGGCGACTGTTTTTATTTAAGAATCCGATTAACTGTATAATTCTTACTGAGCACTGTGTGTTTGTGTTTCAGGTCCAACAGTTGGCTGTTATACACGGCAGACGTGTATCCCCAGCCACATAAAGCTGGAGCCTTGTCTGTTTCGCAATGTATTTATTTCCTGTCTCAACAACTGCGGCTTATCCAGACTTTGTTTATGGAAGATGCAAAACTCAGGCAGAAACAATCCAAACTGTGGCCGGTTTCACCATTGCTTCAGCTCAGTTGGTAAAACAGCAATCAAGTAGATTAGCACTTGGGCTGTTACAGTATGTGAATGAAAAGATCTGGAGAGCTTGTTTTTGCCAAAAGTTTTGTTTTGTTCCTCTGCTTCTCATTTGGATAACGACATCTGATCATGGGCCAGAGCATTTGCATAACTTAACATAATAATCAGTGAGCTGGAACCTGAGACACACCAGAGACAGACGCTGTCAGTGGTGGAATGTAACTAAGTACATTTACTCAAGTACTGTACTTAACAACAAATTTGAGGTACCTGTACTTAGGGGTGTAACGATGCATTGATCCACGATCCAAAGTAAAAATATTACTACATCTACTATACATATCGTCTGTAAGATTCCCCTTTATTTTAGATTCCCACTTTATATGCATCCTTTTTATTAAAAAGAATAGTTTGTTTAAAAATTTTAAATTCTGGAATAGCTCAGTAATAAAATTGTCAAATCATATTTTAGTTGCTTTTTTGAGTTGTGGGCATATGATATTGTCTAATCTATTGCAGGACCCTGAATTGAATCGAAATCGTATCGTGACAGACTTTAAAGGTGGGATTGCGAAGATCCAGGACTTAGCCAAACATTTGAACATCAACAACTTCTCAGTCCCTCCCACCATTCTGCTAAAGCCCAAAATGGTCTCCTAAGCCCCTCCCCCCACTAGGGAGAATGAATGCGTGTGCATGAGCAGTAATTAACATGCAGTTAGACATCCCCCCTGGCCCTGATTGGTGCATCTGAACAGGGAGCGGTGGATTTTTGCAAATCGCACTACAGGCTGTAGGTGGTGCCAGAGGAGCCAGATTTTTTTTTAAATTACCTGCTTCATGTAGTTCTACTGGAACATAGGGTCAGTTTCAGCAAATATGACAGAAAGTTAGTTTTATAAGTCTTACCTACTGCACCTTTAAGATATCAGCAAATATATCGTTGTCCAAAGAATCTATATAATATTGTATTGTGATAAAACTTGTGATTTGCACGCCTACTTGAACTTTACTTGAGTCTTTCCTTTAATGGCACTTTCTGCTTCTACTCCGCTACATTTCAGAGAAAAATATTGTACATTTTACACCACCACATTAACCTGACAGCTTTAGTTACTACACTGAAAGAAATAAATCTGAGTGGATGTCAGTGTAGCATAAATAAATCTGTGGTACTAACAATAAAAATTAAGTTTGTATCTGTACATGAATTTATCTATAAATTGCCTACAGAGCATCTCATTGCTATTGTCCCAGCATAACCACAACCCTGGGGAAAACGTACTACTAGCAAACTACTAGCTAACAGTAGGCTAACGTTACCTGCTGTCAAGTGTAGTGTTGACTAGTGTCACCTGCAGTGATGCTTCTGTTGCCTGTAACATCAGGCACCGAAATGAGGCAACGAAATCTGCGTTGCTATTCGGTCCGGTAGATAACAGTCGTTTAGGCACCGGTGCCATATTAGCACCGGGATCCGGTACCCAACCCTAATTAAGTACGAATGTTTTTATCTCAACTACTAGTTCAGACATTATTTTTGACTCCTCGCAGGCAGGGGCGGTTCTACATTGAATTACACCCAGTGCGAGACCCCCTTTGAGCGCCCCCCACCCCTCCCCTCCAAAATAAAATCACAAAATAAAAATATTTAGCAAAATTACTATATTATAGTGTATATTTATTTTCTGTTCTGATAACTTATACTGTCATATTTTGTGCAGAATTGTGTTCATTGTCTTTTGAAAATGTTGGAGGTGAAGGTGACTTAAAAAGTGTGTTTCCTGTTGTAATTGCAATAGTTAAATAACTGGATTCTCTTAAGTGTGTTTTTCAAATGTTCTAATGAAAGATTTGTGCAATTGAGAAATATAATTTTCTCTTTCACTTATGTTGTTATAATATATATATATATATATATATATATATATATATATATATATATATATATATATATATATATATATAATAAATGTGCCAAAAATATACACAATCAGATATATAAAAATTGTAGCAACAATAATATAAAATATTAAGAATAATGTACAAATAAAATATAGAATAAATAGGCCTATTCTAAATAGCACAAATCCTTCATCACACAAATGTGAAAACACACTAAAGAGAATCTAACTGTTACACTATTGCACTAAGAACAGAAAACACAAACTAAAACTAAAACCTGACCTTTCTGGCCTTCCTTGATGCAAAATCATCAATGATGTTATTGTATGAAATCTGCTCCTCTATTGAATGCTCACGGGCGCACGCCCTTTAAAAAAAAAAGTAGTCAAAACATTTTTGCATTTCAGACGGCCGACACGAACACACACGCCTATCAACTCGATAATAACGCCGTAAAGTAGGCAAGGCTCTTTCAACTCAGGATAGGGTTGAGATGAAAAGTTTAACTGACACATAACCGTGATCAGCTTCGTGGGTGCTCAGTATTAGCGGAGCACCAACCGTATCGGCGCCTATGCCCATCAACCTGTTCGACCCAGAGGTGAACTGTCCCCCGCTCCCCCCTCCCCTTTCCCCTTCTCACATAGCTTCTCTGTGCAGTGTGCGCACGGCACCTTCTCAGCAAGCAGGGGCGCAAATTTGCCAATTCCCCACACGGTGAAATGATAGATTTTTTAGTAGAAAACCGCTTCGAGGATTTTTTTTTTTTTTTTTTTTTAAGTGCTCGTGCCACCCCCCATGAGTCATAAAAAAATGTGCCCGTGGTAAACCTAGGATGATCTGTTTGTATTTGATTATTTGATTTGGTTGTTTAACTCTGACATCGGTACAAAAAGCATCACAATCACAATCACTATAACAAGTTGGCATGAAACAATTCAAAGTATCAGATTATGTGAAATATGTGTATTTTTTCTCATCTTTCTAGTGTTGTCCTCATAGAAGTACAAAAGCACATACACTTGCACTGCACGGACACACACAAACACAGTCTGGGAAAGTCCTTATCATTGCGGGTTCACACTCAGAAAAAAATGTTCACACTTCTCATTAGTGTCTTGTTCCACTGTCTGCCAGCCAGTGTTCCACCACATTTATAGCCTGGAGTGTGTGTGTGTGTGTGTGTGTCTGTGTGCGTGAACCTCCACAGCGAGTTGTTCCAGCTCCACCAGCAGCCAGACCACATCTGATCTCTCCCAGCATCCATTAACACTCCCATATATATATTTTACGATAACAAAACTTGATGGGTTAATGCTATATTAAAGATTAACGCAGCAATTTATACGAACACAAAAATATCCTGAACTTTTTATTAAAATGAATATTTCCACTCTGAGGCGACCAGTGAACACTGACTAGTACCAAACGGCATAGTTAGAGACTACCTGGTGAACACAGTTGAGCATTTAGCTGCTAAAAAGCCAGAGTTGTAATAGTAATAATCTATGCCTACAAAAACAAGGTACAGTACATTTAATCAAACTATTACCTCCATAACAACTTTACAGCAAAAAGTTATATATATCAGTAGTCGCGGCATATTCAACGATCAGTAAAGAAACAGACACACAGATGGACAGACATACAGGGGGTGTATTTGACCCCTCCGTCACTGCTTGCTACTGTAGTGTTACAAAAGCTGGTAACAGCTAGCTGAATTTATATGGCAACACTGAAAAACAGCTAACTCTTGCTGTTTTTTATTCAAATCATATTGCTAACTCTTACACACACACACACACACACACACACACATGCACGCACGCATGCACACACTCACACAATATAAGGAATGCAATAATATGAACACATATAACTAAAAGGCAGAAAGAGAGAAAACACTGACAGAAAAAACACATACAAACAGAATTGAATGCATGCATGGCACACTGAGGCAGATGTGTTACACATACACACACATCCATGGAGGAAAGGATACAAACACACACATATCAGTCCACTTGATGTGTTTCCAGTTGCACTTTGGTCCTTTTTTTTGGGACAATTTTATTGAACTATGAAACACCACTTTTGTGTTTTTCCAAATAAACGGTTCACACCACTCAGATTGGTTTTTGTTCCCAACGATGGAAACTGTAGGAGGCCTTACAGGAGCCTCGGTGTCCCAGACCAGTCCGTCCTCCGCTCATCACGTTTGATGTTTTTACTGTTCATTTACTTTTTTCATTGTTGCTGCTGCGGTTGGCCTGAGTTGACATTTTCGTCTTCAGGCTGTTTTGTTGTCACTTGTTTCTTCTTCTTAACTTCTTTAACCATTTATTTTCTGTTCAGAAACTGACACAGTTCACTATAGACAGGTTTCCTGTTTACAAACATTACAGGGTGCGTGCGCATACCAGGGGCAGAAAGCCAGATTGGTGAGCTGGTCCACTACTGCAACAACCTTAAGCTTTCCTTATTGTTTGTATATAGCTAACTGCTGACTCAATAAAACATGATTTTAATTGGATCTGTTTGTCTGTCTTTAATTTTGCAGTGTTACTGTGATATATATGTATGGCTATAATTATCATTTTAGGCTAATGTAATAGCCAATGTTAGCAGCAGGGTTACCCCTGAGTGTACCCCTATGGTTTGTTTATGCGTTAAAATAATGGCCAGGATTTCTGGGAAAAGGTACGATATGTGTCTCCATTTCAAACATCACTGCAGGTTGACTGTTTTTGGCAGCAGAGGTTAATTGTGGGCGAGAGGGCGACAACACTGTCGTGGTTAGCTCGCCGAAACTCTACTGCAGCTGTCTTGGCAACGTTAGCTAATGTCCGCTAGCATATAGGCTAACTATAGCCAGTTAGCTTTGTGTGTAACGTAATAAAAACCCACCCATCTCGTAGGAGCGAAGCTTAATATTTTATTCAATAACATTATGGTACAAAAGGAGCACTAACGCCACAGGTCTTATGTTGACAACGTGGACGCAGATATAAGAAACTACGAAGGCAGTTGTAATGTTTACCTAGCTAGCAGGCTAGGCTAACGCTGTTGCGCTAACGTTAGCAAAACATCGGTGTAGCTTTAGCTAGCAGTCTAAACTTATCTCGAGTACGGACCTTTAACTATCTACGGTCCGGACTCGAGTACTACAGCCCTGACAGGTAGGTATTAGCTGAACAACTGAACTGAACCACTATAGTTGCTGTTTTAAACACATCGCCGCGGTCGAGCAACGTTGCCCGTCCCATCCAGACGCTGGGAGCCACTGACAAGTTGGGAATGAGAACGGGTTGTCTCACACACAGAGATAGACATAGCATTTCTGTCACTGGATGAAAGCAGAAGTAGAAACTTTATCCAGCGTGTCCACACACACCCACACACACACCCACACACACATACATACACACACACACACACACACACACACACACACACACACACACACACACACACACACACACACACACACACACACAGCGTCCTTTTGTAAATCAACAACAATCATCCGTGGTGATTTATAATCAGGGATCAAAATAAGACAAATTACAATGATCTGTGTTTTTTCATATACAGTATAACAACATATTCTCACTCCCATCACGTAAAATACGCTTGGTCAGGTGCCTTTGGCGTTGTTTTTGAAAGTCTCCTTTAGGGTCATATCTAAACGCGCTTTATCTAAACGCACTTGGTCGGGACTACTAGCGTCACTTTTGACGCAGTTAGGTTAAGGAAAAGGTCGTGGGTGGGCTTATGTTTCTATGACACGCGGGAAGAATGGGACAGTTGGGTTTAGGAAAAGAAGAACGGACGGTTGGGTTTAGGAAACGTGACACGCGGGACACGATCCCCAGTGTCTTGGGTGAAAGTCCTGTGTTGTTTGACCCATGCACCACCCCAACCAACCTCTCTATGCGGATTTTCGGCCTTTCATACTACTCACTCTTCGTGCTACGTCATCTTCAAACCCCGTGTAGCTGCTGCTCTCCTTGGTGCGTTCTACAAACACGCTGAAGGGCGCCTTTTTTTCAACAGAGGCATCTTTAAAACCAAACATTTAAGATCTATAATCTTCAATCATCAGACAGCAACGGTTCCCATACAAGACTGAGCAGGACGCATCTGCTGTGTTTCACGTATGACATACCTCAGTCTGTCGGTGGAAGAAGAAAGCTTTGATTTGAGCGGTCGAGTAATTGTACGTTTGTGGCTGCGAGGCCTCAGAACTCATCAAGCTGTCAGAGTTCAATATGGATGTACCATCAAAGTGATGACACGCTGTGTTACTGTAATCAGACTGTCAGTGTGTGTGTGTTTGTGTGTTAACCGAATGACTAACGGTGTCGACAGAGTGTTTCTTATGTGTGTTCTAAAATGATTGTGCTTAATGCAATAAATGACTATTAATGTGACCTCTGTATCTGTGCATGTGTTTGAATGTGTTTGTGCAGGCCCGTAGACAGGGGGGGTTCGGGTGGTTCGAAACACCCGCCCACCCACACTGCCAAAAGTACATAATTTAAGTCCGTTTTTTTGTGTTAAAGGTGCAGTAGGTAAGCTTTATAAAACTAATTTTCTGTTATTTTTGCTGAAACTGACCCTATGTTCGAGTAGAACTACATGAAGCAGGTCATTAAAAAAAAAGGGGGGGGGGGGGGTGTAACTGCGTGTCAGTCACTGCTCAGGCACACACATTTCATATGGTCCTCCCCTCCCCCTTCCCCGCGCACGAGCTGCACATAGGTTTCCTCCCCTTCCCCCCTCTTCACACGCGCTCTATCGTGCACAGCTCTCCCTTGTGGGGGGAGGGGCTTAGGAGACCTTTAGGGCTTTAGCGGAAAGGGGGGAGGGACTGAGAATTTGTCGATGTTAACATGTTTTGGCTAAGTCCTGGATCTTCGCAATCCTACCTACAGCACATTGAAGTATTTTGTTGTTGTAATAAACAAGCGGCTTTTAAAATAACGATTATAACGAAAATAACGAATTAACTTTTAACATCCTGTGGGTGCATGTCTTGTTTTGTTGGCTGACTTCTTCAGCTTATTATTATATTAAGATATATTATTTATTTTGGGACATTTATTAGATAGGACAGATGATGATATGAAAGGGGGAGAGGGAGGGGGAATGACATGCATGGAATGGAACCTATGGACACTGCAGCAAGGACTGAGCATCTGCATATCTGGCGCACGGTCAACCACTCTCTTGCAAAGTGCCAGTTAGCCGAGATTAATTGATTATTTTGGATTAATTGGGGACAGCAAAACAAGCTGTATACACAACATTGACATATTAACACCTTATATAGTTGATATAGTTTATGTGCAGGCCCAAATGTAATCTGCTGATTTATTTACAGTTTTCAACGGGGATCCAGAATGAAAATCTGCATAATTTAGCGGATTGTATTTCTGCTTGTGGTGGAGATTTGTGATCATTCAGAGTTTAAGTTTTTTGTTTTTTTTTCCCTGCAGAATTCTGTTGCGGATGCTGTGTGGCCCATCATCTATCTGGTCATCTCCACTAATCTCTATAAACAGATATTTGCATATGAATGCAAAATCTGTCGGCAATGGGACATCCATCCATCCATCCATCTTCGTCCGCTTATCCGGTGTCGGGTCGCGGGGGTAGCAGCTCCAGCAGGGGACCCCAAACTTCCCTTTCCCGAGCCACATTAACCAGCTCCGACTGGGGGATCCCGAGGCGTTCCCAGGCCAGGTTGGAGATATAATCCCTCCACCTAGTCCTGGGTCTTCCCCGAGGCCTCCTCCCAGCTGGACGTGCCTGGAACACCTCCCTAGGGAGGCGCCCAGGGGGCATCCTTACCAGATGCCCGAACCACCTCAACTGGCTCCTTTCGACGCGAAGGAGCAGCGGCTCTACTCCGAGCTCCTCACGGATGACTGAGCTTCTCACCCTATCTCTAAGGGAGACGCCAGCCACCCTCCTGAGAAAACCCATTTCGGCCGCTTGTACCCTGGATCTTGTTCTTTCGGTCATGACCCAGCCTTCATGACCATAGGTGAGGGTAGGAACGAAAACTGACCGGAAGATTGAGAGCTTTGCCTTCTGGCTCAGCTCTCTTTTCGTCACAACGGTGCGATAAATTGAATGTAATACCGCACCCGCTGCGCCGATTCTCTGACCAATTTCCTGCTCCATTGTCCCCTCACTCGCGAACAAGACCCCAAGGTACTTGAACTCCTTCACTTGGGGTAAGGACTCATTCCCTACCTGGAGAAGGCACTCCATCGGTTTCCTGCTGAGAACCATGGCCTCCGATTTAGAGGTGCTGATCCTCATCCCAGCCGCTTCACACTCGGCTGCGAACCGATCCAGTGAGTGTTGGAGGTCATAGGCCGATGATGCCATCAGGACCACATCATCCGCAAAAAGCAGCGATGAGATCCCCAGCTCACCAAACTGCAACCCCTCTCCACCCCGACTACGCCTCGATATCCTGTCCATAAATACTACAAACAGAATTGGTGACAAAGCGCAGCCCTGGCGGAGGTCAACCCTCACCTGAAACGAGTCCGACTTACTGCCGAGAACCCGGACACAGCTCTCGCTTTGGTCGTACAGAGATTGGATGGCCCTGAGAAGGGACCCCCTCACCCCATACTCCCGCAGCACCTCCCACAGTATCTCCCGGGGGACCCGGTCATACGCCTTCTCCAGATCCACAAAGCACATGTAGACCGGTTGGGCATACTCCCAGGCTCCCTCCAGGATCCTTGCAAGAGTAAAGATCTGGTCCGTTGTTCCACGACCAGGACGGAATCCGCATTGTTCCTCTTCAACCTGAGGTTCGACTATCGACCGAACCCTCCTTTCCAGCACCTTGGAGTAGACTTTACCGGGGAGGCTGAGAAGTGTGATACCCCTGTAATTGGCACACACCCTCTGGTCCCCCTTTTTGAAAAGGGGAACCACCACCCCGGTCTGCCACTCCTTAGGCACCGTCCCCGACTTCCACCCAATGTTGAAGAGGCGTGTCAACCAAGACAACCCCTCCACACCCAGAGCTTTAAGCATTTCTGGACGGATCTCATCAATCCCTGGGGCTTTGCCACTGTGGAGTTGTTTAACTACCTCAGCAACTTCCACCAGGGAAATTGACGACAATCCCCCATCATCCTCCAGCTCTGCCTCTACCATAGAGGGTGTATTAGTCGGATTTAGGAGTTCCTCAAAGTGCTCCTTCCACCGCCCTATTACCTCCTCAGTTGAGGTCAACAGCGTCCCATCCTTACTGTACACAGCTTGGATGGTTCCCCGCTTCCCCCTCCTGAGGTGGCGAACGGTTTTCCAGAAGCACCTTGGTGCCGACCGAAAGTCCTTCTCCATGTCTTCTCCGAACTTTTCCCACACCTGCTGCTTTGCCTCTTTCACGGCAGAGGCTGCAGCCCTTCGGTACCTTGCAACTGCCTCCAGAGTCCTCTGGGATAACATATCCCGGAAAGACTCCTTCTTCAGTCGGACGGCTTCCCTGACCACCGGTGTCCACCACGGTGTTCGTGGGTTACCGCCCCTTGAGGCACCTAAGACCCTAAGACCACAGCTCCCCGCCGCAGCTTCAGCAATGGAAACTTTGAACATTGTCCACTCGGGTTCAATGCCCCCAGCTTCCACAGGGATGCACGAAAAGCTCCGCCGGAGGTGTGAGTTGAAAGTCTGTCGGACAGGGGCCTCCTCCAGACGTTCCCAATTCACCCGCACTACCCGTTTGGGTTTACCAGGTCTGTCCAGAGTCTTCCCCCACCCTCTGACCCAACTCACCACCAGATGGTGATCAGTTGACAGCTCTGCCCCTCTCTTCACCCGAGTGTCCAAAACATACGGCCTCAGATCAGATGAAACGATTATAAAATCAATCATTGACCTTTGGCCTAGGGTGCTCTGGTACCAAGTACACTTATGAGCATCCCTATTTTCGAACATGGTGTTCGTTATAGACAATCCATGACTAGCACAGAAGTCCAACAACAAACAACCACTCTGGTTTAGATCAGGGAGGCCGTTCCTCCCAATCACGCCTCTCCATGTGTCTCCATCATTGCCCACGTGCGCGTTGAAGTCCCCCAGCAGAACTATGGAGTCCCCCACTGGAGCCCCATACAGGACTCCATTCAAGGTCTCCAAGAAGGCCAAATACTCCGAACTCTTGTTTGGTGCATACGCACAAACAACAGTCAGAGTTTTCCCCCCCACAACCCGCAGGCGTAGGGAGGCGACCCTCTCGTCCACCGGGGTAAACTCCAACGTAGCGGCGCTCAGCCGGGGACTTATGAGTATCCCCACACCCGCCCGGCGCCTCACACCCTGGGCAACTCCGGAGAAGAAAAGAGTCCAACCCCTATCCAGGAGTATGGTTCCAGAACCGAGACTGTACGTAGAGGTAAGCCCCACCAGATCCAACTGGTAGCGCTCCACCTCCCGCACAAGTTCCGGATCCTTCCCCCACAGAGAGGTGACATTCCACGTCCCCAGAGCCAGCGTCTGCTGCCCGGGTCTGGTCCGTCGAGGCCCCTGACCTTCACTGCCACCCATGTGGCAGCGCACCCGACCCCAGCGGTTCCTCCCACAGGTGGTGGGCACATGGGTTGGAGAGAGAGGTGCCACGTAGCTTCTTCGGGCTGTGCCCGGCCGGGCTCTGTGGCAAACCCGGCCACCAGGCGCTCGCTGACGGGCCCTCCATC
The DNA here is from genome assembly GCF_008315115.2 of Sander lucioperca. Taxonomy (NCBI): domain Eukaryota; kingdom Metazoa; phylum Chordata; class Actinopteri; order Perciformes; family Percidae; genus Sander; species Sander lucioperca. Next base: position 27,288,172 of record NC_050186.1, on the reverse strand, counting down.
TGGGCCTGGCTCCAGACGGGGGCCCCGGGCTTCCTCCGGGCAGGGTCACATCATCTCTATCTCGTTTTTTCAATGGCAATGGGACATGATTTTGGTATCGGAAGCGTTCTGGTTTCAGTTTGCCATCTGTTTCTTGTCCATGTAATATTGACCAATCTTGTTTTATCATGCCTAACTAACCCTAGTCTGTTTGTATATCCACGAAGTTCCACTTCCAGAACTGCTAGAGTGCCGTCGGAAATTCCGCCGGATTTCACTCTTTTCGACCGGATGTCCGTTACCTTCTGCTTTCTTTGTGTTGGCGTTCTAAACTCCGGTGGATTTCTGAGGACTATGGTTAACTGCTCCTCAGATCTCTGCAGGGTAAATCCAGACAGCTAGCTAGACTATCTGTCCAATTGGAGTCTTGTGTTGCTCGACTTAAACAACTTTTGAACATACACGTTCCACCAAAACAAGTTCCTTCCCGAGGCTATTTTGCAGCGGCACCGTGGCTCTGTTCGGCGCTTAGCGCCGCCCAAGACAATTGTGATTAGTTAAAAAAAAAGCCAATAAAACAGAGCACGTTTTTCTCCCATCCCGGAATGCTGTGTGTGGACTAGCCAGACCCTTGTCCGTGTGGAGAGCAAAAGGGATGGAACACATGTGAAATGCAATTTTGGAACCCATCAGCTATCGTCTGACGACGATTTGGCTGTTCATAGAGAAGTCTGACTCATTTTTGTCAGTATAAAAGTTGTATGTTTTGTTTAGCCAGATCAAGACAGATGTATTCCCAACTTTGAGAAGTTTATAGGCGGCTATGTGAACTGATCCAAAATAAGTTGTCTTGTGTTTACTTAATGTTTGCTATAGTATTGCCAGCATTAGTGAATGTAGCAGAAATGGAATAAAGGAAAAATGAGCATCAGGTCAATCATGAAATGAAGTGTGTGAATGTCTTCTTAATCATCTTAGTCTTCCCTCAGCAAAACATAAGAGGCACAGGTGCAACACATACCTGGTTAACAAGGGACTTCTAGGTGGCAGTAAAGATTATATATTTTTTGTAAAACATTTTGTTTAGCAGCTTTATTTATCAGTGTTACTCTGAATTGAGGAGTCCCTTTGGAGCATAACTTACCCAAACTTAATATGTGAACATACATAATGACATTGGATATCTTAACGAAAAAAGTAACACAGCATTATGTTTCTGAGATTTCTGGGAGATCAAGTTGGTTTATATATGTTTGTGGTGTTAATCTGTTTGACTGTTTCTAGATCATAAATCTCAAAATACGTAGGAATGTGTCTAGTTTAGTGTATTAGTGCACTTAGATGTAAGCAACTCTGCATCTGCATGTGTGTGTGTGTGTGTGTGTGTGTGTGTGTGTATATATAGTGTATATCATCAGACAGACTTTACGAGCCAATCAAGTTTAATGATTGTGTAGTCTCAACATCGCTGCAAGCGTAAAATCAAAATTACAAGAGAATTCTGGGAATGTGCGTCTGTCTGGATACAACCCACTTAAACCCATTTTTTTTCATAAAAAACCCTCCCCTCAGTCAGCAGGATGTAAAACAAAATAGTTTTCAAGGTATCCAAACAAAATGCGTGAACAACAAACTCGGCAGAGAGTACATCAATACATTACTAATGGCCTATTAAAACATGTAGTCAGTGACCTAATCCAGTATTAAAATAACGTACCTTGATTACTTTTCGTTACTTTTGTATTACCTCAATAGTAGTCTCGCTTTGCCAGACCTTCCTCCACAGCGCTGCGGAGGAGGGTCTGGCTAGTCCACACAGCATTCCGGGGAGGAAAAACGTGCTCTGGTTCATTGGCATTTCTTTAAACGAATTACAATCGTCTTGGGCGGTGCTAACCGCCGTACGGAGCAACGGTGCCTCTGCAAAATAGCCTCGGGAAGGAACTTGTTTTGGTGGAACATGTGTACATTCAAAAGTTGTTTTAGTCGTGCAACAGAAAACTCAGATTGGACAGACAGTCTAGCTAGCTGTCTGGATTTACCCTGCAGAGATCTGAGGAGCAGTTAACCATAGTCCTCGTAAATCCACCGCAGTTTAAAATTTCAACACAAAGAAAGCGGAAGAAACGGATATCTGGCCTAAATGAGTGAAATCCGGTGGAATTTCTGTAGGCAACGGAGCAATCCCGGAAGTGGAATGTTGTGGATATGGACTACCTCAATACCAAATATAGGCTTTAAAAACAAAAATAATGGAGACATTTTGCCCAGGGAAAGCATTTTTTTCACTAACGTTAGAGGCTGTGATGAATGAATTGGCAACTGTTAGCTATGTTGTGTGAGACTTGTAAAGTGTTGTAATGTGTGCACATGTGTATGGCAGTACATCATTCTTCATTTTAAAATGTATAGTGATGCTAATAATGTACCTTGCACGGAAAAATCATGAGATCATGCAAATCCATCTTGTCAGACTCCAACCTAACATGTTTGTGTCTGAACTACCAGTTTACCGAACCAATCAACGTGTCCTGATAGACAGATGGTTCAGGTATTTTTTGAATTGAACAGTTTCCAATGACGGCTTCTCAGACGGTTCTGTATTAACAAACCATCTGGCACGTCAGATTAGCTAATAATGCCCCATTTTTAGTAAAATGTACTTGTAACTTTAATGGAATACTTACCTTTGTTTTGCATTTTAATTCTGTAATGCTGCTCCATGTATCCCATTACTCCCCAAGCCAGATTATTACACAATATCAATCGAATTGGTCCTGTACAGTGTCTGATTTATACACTGCTCTGCTCCAGTTGCCACCTGGATGTCCTCCTAGTTTCATACATTTGCATATACTGCTGTTTGTGATCTATGTACATGATATTGCCATCATGATTTTTCTATATTGTAATTTTACTTTTCCTTATCGTATTGAGGGTCCAAAGATAGAGGGTGTTGGAGGGTGTGATTTTAAAACCTTCTGAGGCAAATTTGAGATTTGGGATTGGTTATATAAATAAAATTGACACACACACCACCCACGCGCACACACGCACACACACACACACACACACACACACACACTAAACATTTATAAAGAGTTACTTACACATCTTAAAAAAACACAACATAGACTGTGACACGTACATAGACAAATGAGTCTGGTGTCACAGACAAATTCTCAATTATCCACAGAAACCTCAGTCAGATGATTTTATTCTGTCTGTGAGGAAGCTGAATCACTGTCATACCACCCGCCACTATATGCTGCTGTTTGTTTCCCAGAGCCTGTCACTACATGTCCTTAAATTAACTTTTGTGTGTGTGTGTGTGTGGCAAAAAAAGTACATTCACATGCTTCTGTCTGGGCTGTAAATGTCTGCATGTCTTTATCCATGTATTTGTCTTTGCATTGTGTGTGTGTATATGTGTGTGTGTGTGTGTGTGTGTGTGTGTGTGTGTTTGCCCCACACCACCACAGCACCAACCACAGGAAGAGTGGGAGAGAGAGGAGAGGTGGACCATGGAGCGGTTAAACTCATGACATCACAAGCTCCAAGCTGATTGGCTGCTGCCTGAGGCTGGAGGGTTTATAAGCCAACCAGGAGCCTTGGGTTATAGCAGCAGCAGCAGCAGCATCACTGAGCAGTGAACAACATCCAGGGAAACCCAGGAGATAAACTAAAGGCAAAGCACGTCTGTTTCTGCTCCACAATCTGCAGCCACTGAACTCCTGAAGCTTCCACCGACTGCAAACAAGGTCAGAATCAACATATGGCAAAAATATTTACGGTGTACAGTGTTTGCCAGAGTTTTTTGGCAACACCGGTGGTGTGATGAGAGGTGGGAGGGCAGGTTAATATTTGTAGAAGTTGCTGGAAATAGACTTTATTTAGCCTAAGAATTCTTTCTTTCATGCATTTGAAATAAGACTGTATTACCAAAAGTATGTGGACATGTTTTTCATGGTTTGGCCCGGGCCTCTTAGTTCCAATACAGGGACATTTTAATGCTACATCATGCAGTGACATTTTAGACAATAGTGTGATTCAAACTCTGTGGCAACAGTTGGAGAAGGCCCTTTGTACAAAGGCCGCTCTTTAAAGAAATGGTTTTCCCAGTTTGGGCAACTGGCCTGCACAGAGCTGTGAGCCAGACCTTATCACTCAACATCAGTGTTAGACTTCACTAATGTGCTTGAATGGGAGCAAATCCCTGCTGCCAGGTTCCAACATCTTTTAGAAAGCCAGCCCAGAAAAGTGCTGGCTGATACAGGAGCAGATTAACGCCTACGATTTTGGAATGACATGTTCAACTATCACCTATGGTGAACATGTCGGGTGTCCACATACTTTTGACCATGTAGTCTTTTTTCGTTATGGATTTCTTCTTCCAACACTGTAAAAATAAGTACTCAAAATGTTCATTTTACAAACACTATGCTGCAAAACAAAAATATTGAATTTTATATTCTTAAAAGTTGTCCAAAAAAACATGCAATATAGTTTCCAGGTAATGACAATTTGTGTAACAAGCTCATCAAAGACAAATGTAGAGCTCAATAATAGACGGCAATGGCAACATTGTTTTGCAGTGGACTTGGGGTAAAGGGTCATTGCTTTGGAGTCCAACTGCAGCACTGAGGGTTTTCACACAAAAAAAACTTTTTTGCAACTTAATTTTGACTGATTTTCATACACACTTGTACAACATTACCAGGAATTAAAAGTCAGTTTAGAGCAAACTCACATTAAACTTGTGGAGCCACATAAGGGTTTAGTTATCCGCCATAAAAGCTCTGCAGTTTATTGCAGTTAATTATGAGTTCTTTTTTAAGACTTTACAAGTGGTGGAAGTCGGCCTGTGATTGGTCGGAGGTGAAGCTGGGGGCGGCTGTATTTGATTGGCTGATTAGTATCACAGTGAAGCCGGGAAGGGGAAAATGTGGGTAGCAGGGAAGTCATTTCTGGATGTTACATGACCAGGTTCAGCCCCGACTAACCACGCTGAGTAAACACACTGACAACGCACACATCATGATTAGCTTCCAGCTCAGTAAACAGTGCTTTTAACTGAAGAGCTGAAGAGAGAGAGAGGCATTCTAGTAGCCGGTTGGTTGAGTCTCTGATCTGAAAAGTCGCTGATTGTCTCGCAACCTCACCACGACAACTAGACTCAAGGAAGTCAATGCCCCTCACAAAGAAAAAGTATGGCCCATTAACTCTCGTAAAATCTAAACTTGAAACTCGTGTTTACACTTTTGAATTTAACAGTAAAGTTATGACATGTTAATTAGTGAGCTTTGGAATGGCTGGTTGGCGGATTTCGTTACTTTTGGACGTTTTCCCCCCCCCGCTTCCAGTCTTTATGCTGAGCTAAGCTAATCCCCATTCTAGCTTTAGCTTCATATTTATTGCACAGATGTGAGACTTGCATCGATCTTCTCATACAGGTTTTTGGAAAGAAAGCGAATAAGCACATTTCTGAATATGTCGAACTATTCTCTAACCCTATCCCTAACCCTACCACTACCCCAACCCATACCCTAAACCCAAATTCTTATCTCAACCCTGAAACAAAGACTGAACCTTCAAACAGCCCTTAGAAGAAGTGAGGACCAGACAAAAAGTCCAGTCTCTCAAGGTCTGGAACGTAAATTGGCCGTCTCAAAGAAAGACGTACAGAAATACACACACACACATACAGTCATATGGGCGTCTATCATGTCTCTGCACTGTGGCTTTCCAGTTATAACTGGGTGAATTACACAGTATAGGAAGAGTCCATCATTAAAGATAGACGCAGACACTCTGACTGCTCCTCCCACAGCATACACAAAAAGAAAAGCTTGTATAAGGGAGGGGAACAGAGAAACATAGAAATGTTTTTTAAAGCTGCTGTTAACAAGGTTTAATACCTGCAGTGAAAGAGGGATGCTAAATACTGACATTTTGCAGATATTTCACTCTAAATGTCTCCTTCAGACTGTGACTGTCAACAAATCCCGAGACCAAAATCAACAATGAACTCATCCCACTAACAAGTAATGTCTCTGTACATAAAGCCTGACATATCTTATTCCTCTGTGCCATTGAGCTCCATTGTTGTCCAAAAACTATTAAAATCCCGTCAATGTTCTTTCATTACCATGAACACACAATCTAGTTTATTTTGACTCAGTCCCACATGCACCCCCATATACCCCTGCTGCTGGATATACTTACAGGTACAAGAGCTGTGGTTCTCAAACTTTTTTAAATAATCCCCCTCCTTTGAAAATGAAATTGTTGGATCCCCTAAACAACAAGAAGCCTATATAAAGTGGTACAATACAGCCTAAACCATCAGTGTCTCTGATTAACTAAACAACATTGGAACTTAAAAACCCTAAATGCTATTTCAAATGTTTAGAATCTATTACTATTCTTTCATTAGTATAGTATAATTATTTTAGGAATTATGCGTGAAAAAAATCTTACGTACCCCCTGCAGTACTCCAAAGTATCCCTAGGGTTATTAGCACCCCCTTTTGGGAAATACTGTACTACAGCACCAAGTTCCCTACAAATGCACTATTTCCTCCTGTTTTCTCGATGCTAGTTTAGCATTTTGCATTATTTCACTATGCTTATAGACAAATATTAAACCATGGCACTGAGCTCATGTGGATTTCTGTCCTGAGGCCTAAAAAGAAGAAGCAATACGTTTGTAGTGTTTAGTATTTTTTTTACACTGTACATTGGTGTGTTTATTTCAGGACATCTGCAGGACAATAGCTCATTTTAATCTAATAAAAGAAACCTCCTTAGAGAGTGCTCTGCAAAGTGATGATGAAAATGTAAACTAGACTCACACGGTAGTAACTCTAAATGTTAACTGGATTACTCCCTTAAATCTTTTTAGGCCAAACACCCACATTCATCTCCTTCATACCTGTTATTTTCTCACATCTTCTGGACCCAAATCAGCCAGAAACATCCTGTCTCGTAGTTAAATCAACCCCGCACTGAAACGATGTGATTTTCTCGCTCTGATGACAGGACGTTTTTACTATATCGAGTTGTCAAGGACACACAACCACTCGCTTAGGTCTGTAATTTAAGACTTAATGACTTCCTGTGAACTACCAAGGCCTCAGGAAGTGCCACTGCTAGTTAACAGGCACATGCCCATGCAGCCTCCATTTTTAGGAAGGAATCTTGGCGAGAGGATTTACTGAGGAGACTAGCAGCTTGTTTTCAGTTTGACATGTCATTGTGTTTCCTGTGAAGTTATGGCCTCCGGACGAGTATTTTTGGTGCCGTACGATCTCTGTGCATCGTGATTATATTTTATTGTTGTATTGTGTTGTACGATGTTTTATTGTGTGACTTCAACCTGCGTGTTTCTGGTTTTCTCCCCGTCCAGACACAAAACTGTGACACAATGAAAGTGGCCGTTATTTTCGTTCTGCTCTTCGCCACAGTCCTCTGCCGGCCGGTGAGTCATTTTCTCTGCCGAGAAGTCAAAACTTCAACACAACTTTTGCAGAATTGAGAACAGCAGCTTTGTCCTTAGACGACATTACATATTTGACATTAGATTTGGTTTATTTTCGATTCAATTTCTAAAAATAGCTTTGTTTGCTTTTTAGGCGAGAAAAGTTTCTGTCAGCAGTTCAGAGAGCTCTGAGGAAGCGGTGAGTATCTGGAGAGAGACAGAGACACAGAAAGAGACAGAGACAGAGAAAGAGAGAAAGAATTTCCACTTTGACTGATGTTGGTTTTGTCCACAGGCGAGACGACCAGCAGCTCCAGCCCTCAGGAAACAGGTGGCAGAACTTCCTCAGAACCGTGCAGCTCCTGTACAGGTAAAATATTCCGTTTTTCATGCCATTGTGTTCAGTTCAATATGTTTTCCTCTTCTCTTATTATGTTTCGCTGATGATGTCATCATATTGGACAAAATGCTTAACAAAAAATCTGGGTTACAAACTGAAGGTGTGGAGCTCGAAAAATGTGGGTATTTAGGAGGCAGGGACCATCGAAAGAGACTTCAGTTGCATTATGGGGAAATGTAGGTGACTCAGTGATCCAGTGACCCGTTTTTTCAACCTGTGTCTGGTACGGAAGCCCTGAAAGGCAAGGTAATAAAAAAAATTGCCGGCATTGTTGGCCATAACTTTATCTCTAGGAGATAGTATCTCCTATAGATAGAAGTTTATCTCCTAATTAAGAGATATTATCTCGTATGTACGAGATAAACTTTCAAGCTTAGTTAGGCTGTTTTGAGAGGGGGAAAGCCTTGCAGAATGAAGCGCCTTACCTTCTTAGTTAACTACAAATGTCTACTGTAAACATAATGGAACTGTGCATAGACACCGACTTGTGTTATACAGTGTAGAAATAAGGTCCAATGAAATCATATCGTAAGGAGACTGCTGTTCCAATCTGGTTCGGGCTGTTATAGTTATTGCTATAACCACTTGCAGGCAATTGTAAACTCAGTTGCTTGCTGAGACTACCATCTCCTACGTGCAAAATACGTAGGAGATGGTAGTCTCAGCGTAGGATATGCTATTTCCTAGGGGATAAACATGTTTTGACCAACAATGCCAGCAATTTTTTTTCACCTTGCCTTTCAGGGCTTCCGCACTCTCGTAAGTCCCCCAACTTTAGGGACGTACAATCCAAAATCACTGGAGTACCCCTTTAGGTCTTGCATCAATACGTCATACTGAGGCCCTGTCTTATTCACATGGAACACAAAGTCGGCAGAGGCCCAACAGCTTCTGAGACATGTAACATAAATGAAGAAGCAAAAAATGGTAAAAAGAGGATTAATCATATTATTGTATCTCTCTTATGTTGCAGAACATTGTTGCAGAAGCAGCACCAGCTGCTGCCAGCTCAGACGAGAGCCCAGAAGGCTCAGACGAAGACGAGGTGAGAGATTCATTAGATCAGTGGTCTTCAACGTTTTTTAAGCCAAAGACCCTTTAACTGAGAGAGAGACAGAGCAGGGACCCCCTACTACATTATATTGTATAAAATGAAGTTGCATATTAAACTGGGCCTACAACAATGTGTAGGGCCACCTAAATCATTTATACCTTTTTGCATAGAATACTAAGCTATTTATAATAATTGTTGGCATGATTTTATAAGTCATGTTTTAATGTTAAACATACATGTAGCACAGTGAACCCTTAGACTTTTTGAAAAAACTTTCAAAAATTATAATTTGGAGGCCCCCCTGCACTGACTCTGAGGACCCCCTAGGGGCCCCAGACCCCCTGTTGAAGATCCCTGCATTCGATCAATCATTGTATTTGAATGATTTCTACAGCAGGCGGCAGCAGAGGCTCCCATTGCGATCACGTCTGACAGCACAGACACAACTTCATCCCCAGATACAGCCACTGTCAACAGCGAAGACGATGATGATGACGATGACGACGACGCAGAAGAGAGTGTGAGTAAAACACCAATAACACATCTGGCAACATATAGAGCGTGGAGGTTATTTTTTGGATGTTAGTGGACATGGTTGGCTGCTGAAACTGTAAATCAGCCTCAGTTACTAAACAAACAGCAAAAAAAAAAAAAGTTTATTCAATTTAAGATTTAGAATATGTTACAGAAAGCAGTAGGCTACCCACTTTGAGACAACTTTGATGTAACTTAGACAGATGTTAGAGGTTTCTGATCTGTGATAGTTTGTGTTTTGTGTAAGTAATTTAATTTACTATAACTATAGATGCTTTCAGGCTCGCCGGCAGAAACATATTTGTGTGGAAATTAAAAAAAAAAAATCTTCAATTTGGGTTAGAGGTCAGAGGACAACAGTTAACGATTATTACAACTCAACCAAATTAGATGCAATGCCCAACCATCAACAAATACCAAATGAAGACAAAAAAACTAATACTACCGAATTAGTCACAATTCATAACTGTCAATAAAATACAGACACAATAGAATATTAGTCTCAAAAATAAGTGCAACCCCTCAAATATTGTAGACCTGCTATAGTATTGGTCTCTCGTTTTCATATTTTTCATGGTAACTTTCATTTTTTGAAACACTTTTTTCAGTCAAATTTTGATTTGACTTTGGACGGAAACAGTAGCTGCTACTTAAGTTAACAAGCTCGTAGTTTTGTGCCAAACAAAATCTAGTCGAATATTTGTCAAAAGGCGAAGTCAGCAAATATGATAGTCAAGGACGACATGAGCAACACAGATGGTGAAATTCATAGGAAGGTTCAGGCAGGGCATTTCCACCACCGGCTATCTGCCTAGATTCTCCAAACACCAAATCCGATTTTCACTCACCAACTCTCTGACAGCTCACCTCCCACCTCTGTGTCTCCAGGAAACCGACGAGGATGAATCTAGCGACAGCTCAGAGTCGGGCGAGGCCTCCACCCCTGCTCCCGCCACCGACACCCCTGTGGTCGTGACAGAGGAACCCGTGGCTGCAACCACTCCTGAGCCCATTGTGCCTACCATCGTCACCGACGCGGACGCAGGCCGCGGCGACAGCTTGGGAGGCTACCCCAGCGACTATAAGTCCATCGTCTACGTGGAGGACAAATCCTACCAAAAGGTTCCTTCTCCCTACAAGTCCTACGAGTTTATCGGCACAGGGAAGAAGATGGCCTACGACATGACAGAGGGCAATGAGGTGGAGAAGTCACTGACAGTGTACAAGGTAAAGGTTAGTTTGAGTTTTCTAACAGTGTAAAGGCCTTTTCCCACGGGGAGCGATTGCCGCGCCTCGTAATTCATTTTCAATGAGATGCGAGCGGGCAGGTAGGGGGGCGTAGCCAATCTGACAGGCGACCCTACGAGCGAGCGCAATCCGGTGAAACTGTCGTGCTGGTCACACGCACACGCCCGAGCGCTGCAAGATTTGAATTGTTTTGAACTTTTCCCTATGCGACACGCAGTGCAAATCAATGAACAAGAGACTGATTCTGCTGTTTGTAAGTTAAAATATAAAACTGTCAGTCTTATCGGGTGGTTGGCTTACATATCTTTCAGTAACAGCTCAACCTTCTCGTCGGTCCAAGAAAATAAATCCCTGGTCTTACTTTTCGCCATTATTCTTTCTCCAAAGTATTTTCTGTATTTACAACTTATACATCCAAGATTTATAACGGCTGAGTAACGATAGACAATCCACTTCCTGTTTACACCATCATGCGCATGCCCAGTGTATGTGATTGGTCATGAGATTAGTTCTGCTACTGGAGCGAAAACTCTTGTGTGGACAGAGATCATTTTTGTTTCAAAACGCTGCTTGAAAATGAAAAAGTAGTAGTGAGGACGTATCCTATATTATTATGGATCCAACTGCAGTTCCAGGCAAGACCCGCCCTTCAACAGCATTTGCGTGCCACGATTGGCCAGGCGTCCATGCTCACGCGAGGTAACAGACCCAATTGGTTCCTATCCCCTGATCAATAAGCTATCCTAACCTTAACTACTCAAGGACAATGCCTAACCCCAACCAATTGGGCTGCTTCGTAGGGCGGGTCTTGCCTAGAAATGCAGTTGGACCCATAATATCCCACCATTACCATATGTCACTGTTTACAAAATACCAAACCAGAGCTAGTGCCTAAAAACACCACAAAACCTTACTGCATAAATGGATTATTCTGTTCTCCCGAGACAGACACTAATGCTCCCGTCCCTCCTCTGCCTCACCCACAGGCTCTTCAGGTCCACTCCGACCTGATGGAGGAGGACACCAGCACCCCTGAGGTGGAGAGCCAGGGCCTCGATGCCTCCTCCGGCACCTCTCAGGACCAGGAACTCAGCCCCCGCCAGGCCTCCCTCCCAGAGGAGGAGGAGAGCGCTAGCACCAGCGACGCCACCACCAGCGAGAGCTCCAGCGCCCCAGAGCAAGAGGAGGAAGAAGAAAGCGCCAGCACCGGCAGCGATAGCGCCAGCGATAGCGCCAGCGCCAGCCAGGAGACGGAGGACGAGGAAAGCCAGAGCAGCGAGGAGGCCACGGCCACACCTGGAGCTGCTGACAGCGAATCCGATGAGAGCACTGAGAGCGATTCAGATGAGGAAGGGGCGGGACCTGACACCACCACTGACATGCCGGTGGTCATCACTGCCAAATAAGCACCGCCCATCCAGGAAATGGACTGGACGGTGGTGTCAGATAGAGTCACGAGAAGAGCACACGCTGCATCCAGGTGCAAATATTCCACTGTAGGGCCAAACAGGGACAGCCAAGGCTTAATTCGTATTGATTTCAATGTGTTCAAACAATATTTCTGTGATTACTTGTGCATCTTTTGGAAAGCAGAAATGCTTTTCCTTCTGGATTGTAATTTAAATAAACCAATAACCCATGCACCCTGTGGTCTGGTTGCCCTGGTAAATCCCATGTTTGACCCCACAGGGGAAAAGTGGTCGGATGTTGAAACTGACGATTGCTACCTGCAACAGGAGGTGGACCTTTGGCCCCTCCCCTCTCCCCCTCTGTTACGGCAGGGTGAGAGGTCATAACTGGAACAAAGAAACAAAGTTGAGTCCTGATATCTACACCAGAACAACACTGCATTTAACGGCAATATGCAAACCTACATTGTCTTTGTGCTTATAAAATAAGAGAGAAATTTGCACAGTTTGTTTAAATACTTATAACCATTTCAAGCATAATACAATTTAAACTTGACATTAAGCCACACATTTGCTGCCTGTGTGGCTTAGCTTTGTTGCTCGCTAGTATCAAATCTGCTGGTGTAGATAAAAGGTTGAGAGAAACTCTATTACAGGGTTCAGTCAGGTATAGATGCAGTGCACGCAAACAAACACACACACACACACACACACACACACACGCACATTTGCACAGTTCCTACCTACACTACATGTTGTTTGTCTCATGTTGTTTACTGTAATGTGTCATATTGTACCATTTCTAAAATATTAATAAAGTTTTTTTTCATAAAAAGAAGACGCTGGTTTTTACATTTGTTTTAGATGTAAAGACAGGAAGGGTAGAGAGAGATGACAGGCCGAGAAGATAGATATAGAATAAGTAAGGCTGTCAATCAATTAAAATACTTAATCACTATTTATTGCATGACTGTCCATAGTTGACTTGTGATTAATCCCGAATTTTTTTATCTGTTTTACATGTACTTTGAAAGGGATATTTTTCAAGTTGTGAATGCTCAAGTGGTATTTGAGACTCGAGGTCCTACGTTGGACACTCAATTCACATTGAATGAACTGAACTGAAGTCGCTAAATTTAGAATAAGGTAAATAGTTGTTATTATCGCGTTCATTTTGACAGCCCTAAAACTAAGCAGTGCATAAGGTGGTCATTAAACAACAATACAGAATTTTTCAAAAAATAATTGAATAGCCTAAAGTAGACTGACAGCATGGACTGACATTTGTTCAAGAACTTGACCCAGCCAATATTTTGAAGTAGTGGTGTTTATCCATCCACCATGGCTGTGCAGCATCTTCACTGGTTGCCTCGCAACATCGCTGCGACTGTAAGACTCTCAGCGATTGTACCCAAAGACATAGTTACAGCAAGTAACTCCCTGTTTCCCTCTGCTTCCGTCGTTTTGCTAAGCTAGGCTAATCGCCTCTTGACTCCAGCTCCGTACATAACACACAGACAGCTTGATATCAGTCTTCTCATCTCACTCTCTGCAAGGAAGCAAATACGCTTATTTCCCAAAATGCTGATCCATACATGCATAGCATCTAAATTAAGCATTGAAAGCAAAATTATTAATTTGGTGTGTTTTACAAATTGGCTAATCGGGAGCACCTGGGTCGATCTCTTGTTTTGCTTGCGAGGGCCGGCAGTGTTCAGTCATGGTACTAGGTTAAGGTGACCAGATTTCTGAGACAAAATCCGGGGACATTTTCAGCTCAGAAGTGTAAAGATCTCCAAAAAAGGTAATGTTTTGATCTTTGTAAAACTTAAAATGAGGACACTGCCCCAGGTGGGGGTCACTAGACCTAGAGCTGCACTAGGGCACAAGCCCCCCTAGGGGGATCCATGGGCATGCTCCCCTGTAAGAAAATGTTGTCTTTTTTAACATTTAAATGCATCAATCTGGTGCACTTTGAAAAGAAATTCGAGGTTGGACTTGATTATTCTTATCTATGGATGGAAATATTTGTGCTGTAGCCTGAACTATTTTGCACTTCAGAATTATAACCATGCACACACAGGTGGAATAGTTTGTTCTTCATATTTTTGCATTAATGTCATTAGGAAGCATACCAGTAGAAATATATATTCATATTTGTAAGTGGGATATGTATTTATATATATATATATATAATCTGGCAATATAATAACCATTATGGTGGGATACACTGGCTAAGCCATGTCTGTGCTGACATAAATAGTTTACATGAGAATACATTATAATTTGGGTCCTTTGGCTGAGTCTCTATCTGTCAGAGGGAGAGCAGGAGTGCGGTTGTGAAGAAGTTGGTAATTTAATGGTGCAGATTAACACGTTTGCATGCACTATATCCGTGTCACATTCTCATTATGATTATAAAGGTCTGATCCTAGAATCGCCCCTGCTGCTACTTCATACTTGAACTCCACTACACCTCAGAGGGAAATGTTGTAATGTTTACTGCACTACATTACTCTGATAGCTTTTGCTTTATTGCTTCACACTGGGCTTGTTTCTGCAACAGCTCATTGAGTATCAGATACAATTAAAACTATTGAGGAAATATTTTCCTTTGACATTGGTCCAATATTAAACGAGATTGCTGCATTCGGCAAAGACGAAACAAGCTACAATGTAAGTTAATAGGACGTCAATTGTCCAGCTTGTATTTACGTTCATAAAAGTGCTCGTTTTGCCACTGACAGGCTCAGATTAATATTCTAAGTGTCTGACAACATTATGGAAAGGATTTCTAAGGAGGTCGATCTTTCTGTTAAAGAGTAAGATCCTTTTTTAAAACATAATAAGTCTGCGAAATTGCGTTCACTAAACCCGCCAGACTTCATGTAAATAAACAGTAATTTTAGCATCGTAAAATGGGCATTCTAGAACATCTCTGAGCTCTGAGGCTTGCTCTGGCTGTCTTGAGCCTGAGCATGTAGGGTGCACCACTATTTCATTCCAATTTCGGGTCTGTCAGTCACAGTGAAAACCGGGACTGTCCCCGGAAACCGGGGACGTCTGGTCACACTATACTGGGTTAAAATTATTGTTGAAATATATCATGGATGCTGTCCCTAGGCTGCCTGCACTTGCAGCCCACTCTTCTTATTTATTAGCTTTTCTTCTTGCAGCCTACTGTCCTCTAAATTCACGCAGCCCACTCACTTGCAGAGTGCAGCCTGGTTATTATGAAGTAGTTATGTCTTGACTCCGATGGGGGCACCTTGCTATAAAAAAAAAAAAAAAAAAAAAAAAAAAAAACTGTCCTCGTACACTCCAGTCAGTGGTGCTGAAGGATGTCACTGCGACATGTGGTTCAAAACGGCGCTGAAAAGGCGACAGGTAAAAAAGGAAAGTTTTACAAAGTAACGCAGCCAGAAGTGCTAAACTGTGCAACTTTTTCAATAAAACCAGCGAGAGTGAAATGCCAAATGAAGACGATGAGAAGGATAAGCTAAGCTAGTTTCGAGCAGTGCAGGATGCTAGCGGTCGTGCAAAACATAATACAACGTTGCCTGCAAACCACCGTTCATGTTTATGAATCACACTTTTTCTTGTAACTCCTCAGCAGCAGCCACTTGTCCAGTTTGCCAATTTTGCTTGGGTTAAGGTTAGGGTTAGGTGCCTTGAAGTCAACGGTTGCAGCGCTGCCTTGCAGTCGATCAGGCAATGGTTATGGTTATGGTTATGGGTATGGTTATGGTTATGTTTAGGGTTAGGTGCCTTGAAGTCAACGGTCGCAGCGCTGCCTGGAAGGAGACGTTGGGGGCTTAAAACACCATTAAGCCATGAGCTCATAACTCCAGAGTGGACAGGTAGGATTGCTCTTTGAGTGAATATTACAGTATAAGAACTAGAATTAATATTCATGAAGAGTATGGTGTAGACCTGCTTTATATGAAAAAGGCCCTGAGATAATTAATAATGCCAGATGGTATGGTGCTACACTAATAAAACTGACTTGACTCGATCAGAAAGCTTTGTAAAAGTGGAGATTTGCGCTGAAACTCCAGGGCTGAAAACAAGTCCCAATCGACCCTGTTGGCAAAACTAAATACTGTAGTGAATCATATGCTGTCCCACATATTTAAGGCTACCTCACACAGCTGAAAGTGTTGTCATCCTTTGGGCTTATTTGTGTAGGACTCTGGCTAATTTTGCTCGACACCTACAATAACTATGTCAGAATCTGACTTTAGGCTGCTTTTCATTTTGATCCCAGTTTGAGTTTTAGCAGTGTGTGTATTTTGCATTTGGTTTTATTGGTAGATGTGTTGCATGTTTTAACAGTTATTATTTGCATGGTTTGGTGGATTTGCTGTGTTTTGTTAATTGTTTGTTGGACTAGGAATCAAGGTGATGAGAAGCAGCTGTGATTGACTGGACCACACCCACTCCATAGCTCAGGATTGGCCACAGCATTAATATGATGTGCTTGTTAAAGATGGATGTGAGACAGGTGCGGAGTAGAAGAAGGACCCACACCTGCACTATGCATGTGTAAATGTCCTGAATTTGTCAAGTCAAAGCCTGGGCCTAGTGCAGACCTACAGTATATAGGCAGAAATGTTCAGACAACCAGCAAAATGAGAGCGATTTCTGCAGAAATCTCACATTAAAGCACCTAATTTTTGTCTAGACATCATCTTCTCGGCTGTAAATGTCCTCCCTGCTGTCAAACGCTGTATAGACACATAAACACAGACACAGTTCTGACTGATTACAGGTTTCATATCGTCTGTGCCCCCAAACTGCAACAGTGAAGCCCCTCAGGTTGACGAGACAAGACAAGACAGGAAAAAATGTGTTAAGATTGATGTTCCTGTCACAACTCAGGCTGTTCTCATGAACCTTTCGTACATATAGCTACGAAAAGTAATGCACTGCAATTTATATGTATTCCACATATTTAGAGCAGTATAGCTGCTTTTACCGAGGAACGTGTGTTGTGTCCCGGGAGTACTACTTAATAGGACCGGTGTTTTAACCCAAACCACAATGTTTTTTCGAATCTTAGTTGTTTTGGTGCCTAAACTTAACCGTTGTCGCTGCATGACGATCACCTTTTGTCGGTTAAACTCCACTGCAACGGCTCCTGAAAGGACCGTCACCTTGCAGTGCTCTGTACTCGGCTCACAGTAAGTCATCTTGGATGAATTTAACTGTATATGCCGCTAAACTTAACTGTCATGTGCCTGTGCTCGCCGTAATTTCATAGGATATAATACGAACTGGTGTGCATACATTTTCCTACGATATCATACGAACCCGTTCATGAGAATACGACCATCTTTAAGGATTCAAATGTGTATTTGTCACAATGCTCCTAAGACTTTGTTAACAAGTGTGAAAAATATGATTTAGGAAATAAAAATCCAAATAAATTTTGTTCAACATAACAGCTTTGTAGCCCCTCTTGGACTTTTAAAAACTGGTGTTTGTTTTTTTAAAGGTGTTTGCTTATTGAATGATGTCCTAATCCTGCAGAGGTTGGCATCGATCTGCCCTGCCCTCTTCTGCACCTCGACATCATGCCACTCCTTCGTGGGAGGGCCACTGACAGCTCATTCAGCATTGGAAATATGCCTAAGCATAGCTTTTATGTAAAAGACTCAAATAAAAATAACAGGATAATAGGCTAATTATGATTACAATATTTATCCATGAGTCCTAGTGAGAGCCGTGTAATCCTGCAGTGGGATGAGACATAAAGAACCAATCGACAAATCAAGTCTTTGGAAATCCAAGTCCCAACCCAGTCCCAATCGTCAAAGAAATAGAAAAGAAAAACAACATTTAGGATTTTAATGGACCTACCGCAGTTTCCCTTACTGTATGTAGCGCTGCCCTCAGGGGTACAAAGTCTCTAATTTAAGGTCCTCTGGTTGCTGAAACTGAGCTGTCGTCACTGACTTAATGACAGGGCCTGTCCATGTTTTTAGGGAAAGTATTGTAATTATCATATTAATGTGATAAAAAACGAGCCACACTTTTGAAAAAGTTCTTTGAGTTAAATGAAGAAACCCATTCCATGTAGAACTTACGGTGTTCAATCTTCTTGCATGTGTTCTTGCAGTGAGTGTGCTGTATTTTCTCTTGCTCATTTTGCACGCCACAAGAAAAACAGAGGTATTACATATGTACACCCTTATGCATAGGCGTCGATTTATGTTTTTCTCCGTTGGGTGCTCATGGGCGCACGGCAAATTAGTCAAAAAATGTTCGCATTTTAGAACCTTAGGAAATGGACAGCGGCCGACACAAACACACACGCCTATTAACTCGATAATAAAGCCGTAAAGTAGGCTATTTTTCAACTCAGGACAGCACCACTTCTCACAAATACAGATAGGATTGGAGATGAGAAGTTGAACTGACACGTAACTGCGATCAGCTTCGTGGCACTGGTGGAACTCTCTACACTGGTGGTGGATGTTGATGCACTTGCATCATTAGGTTTTGTTTTTTTAATAACAAATCTGTCCATTTTACAGTCCTTCCAGAAAAATGCAGAGTTTTTTTGTAATTGTTGCGGGCAAAAATCCTTGATTATGAGGCACATTTTTCTTAAAAAATGCGATGGAATATGCGGGATATTTATGCAATTTTATGCGATTATGCGGTTTCATCATGGCTTCATTGCGGGGTTTGCAGCTTTTCGATGATGTTCACGTCGCGTAATTACGTCACTTCATAACGTTCCCATGGCAACAGGGGAAAATGGCTGCACTTGTGTGAAGTAAACGCAACATTTTTCAACTTTCTGCTAAGATATATGTGACTTTTTTGCAACGAAAATGCGGGGATTATGAAATCACGCAAGCCCCGCACATTTTGCGCGGAATACGACAATTTATGCGGCGAAAGTGCGCCGTATTTGAAAAAATGCGGCCCCCGCATAAATATATGGACTTTGGCTGATTATATATTGAATTATGCGATTGCATAATCGCGTTTTTCTGGAGGGACTGATTTTAGTCTCACTCTGATTACCTAATGCACATGCATGCAGGTAGTGGGGGGATGGGGGGGGGGGGCACTAAAGAGGCATTTTCATCCAAGAGACGCTGTGATTGGTGGATAGGATATGGAGCAAGGGACTGACAGTGACATAACCAATCACACTATGACCGAAAGAACGAGATCCAGGGTACAAGCGAAATGGGTTTCCTCAGGAGGGTGGCTGGTGTCTCCCTTAGAGATAGGGTGAGAAGCTCAGTCATCCGTGAGGAGTTCGGAGTAGAGCCGCTGCTCCTTCGCGTCGAAAGGAGCCAGTTGAGGTGGTTTGGGCATCTGGTAAGGATGCCCCTTGGGAGCCTCCCTAGGGAGGTGTTCCAGGCACGTCCAGCTGGGAGGAGGCCTCGGGGAAGACCCAGGACTAGGTGGAGGGATTATATCTCCAACCTGGCCTGGGAACGCCTCGGGATCCCCCAGTCGGAGCTGGTTAATGTGGCTCGGGAAAGGGAAGTTTGGTGTCCCCTGCTGGAGCTGCTGCCCCCGCGACCCACCCCCGGATAAGCGGACGAAGATGGATGGATGGATGGATGGACTATAACAGACGCTCCACTTAGCCCCAACTGCAAAGTTTAATTTTAAATGAATGTAGCGTACTGGCAGTCTGGCACACGTGGGTGCTCAGTATTTTCCGTGGGTTCTTGAGCTCCGGAGCACCCACGGTATCAGCGCCTATGCCCTTATGTGAGAAACCTACAGCCAGAAGCAGGTTTGAAATTCCCAAGGTTGATATAAATTGTAACAAATGACTTTCCCCACTAGATGGGGCCAATTAATTGAAATTCCATTTGCAGTGCTTCTTGTCCACCATGCTTTCAATTTTTACAGGCATTAGTTATAAGGAATAAACAGGATGCTATACAGTTATTAGAGCTTGTTTTGGTCTTTGTAACCATTAAACATCACTTTTAGGACTGAAAGGTCAATATTACCTACAAATACATCAATGTGACTAGCAGTGTTGGGAGTAACGCGTTACAAAAGTAACGCAATTACAGTAATGTATTCCTTTTTGCTGTAACGCAGTAATATAACGCATTACTAATTAAATTTCGGTAATATTATACTCGTTACAATCTCAGTAACGCGAGTTACAACGCATTTTAACACAACATTTAGTGGTGCATTGGTTTTTTTAAGAACACCGCCACACATTTCTTCACAGGAAAAAAAAAAAACGTATTATTTTCCTGTCGCTGTATTCGATGGTTGAGATGACTGCAGAGACAGATACATTTGCGAGATGGATATTATTTTCAGGAGTTATTACGCTGCGTTGAAGTGAGCTGTCCTGTTTCTGTTCCCGTGGTCAGAACCAGAGACGGTACGGACAGCATGTATGTCCCAACAGGTGACGGTACGTCAGCGGTTGACAGATATAAACATCTCGGGAATTAATGTTGAGGCTTGCTACACGTAAATATCATTGTGTTTTTATCAGCCGTGGAGAGTAGCTATGCCTGTAGTGGAATGGCTTCGAATGACGACCAAAAACACTTGTCTTTTACTGTGACCATTTACTGTTCAATATGGTGCAGTTTTACAAACAAGAAAGTGAACAACTTGAGCCTGACGGACACGTTGCTTCTCAGTAAGCTAGCAAGAGTAGGCTACACAACAGACAACTTCCGTGTAGCTTACTTCAAAATAAAAGCACTTCCTGTGACGGTTCGCAGTAAAACTAAATTACTGTTAAATAAGGTTGTGTAGGCTACCTTTTCACACATCAGCTGTAAATCAAGTACTGTAAATAATGTTAATAGTGAGTTTTAATCACACTATAATTGAACATTTCCTTTAGAGTGTTTTAACCTAAACAACATGAATTTCTTATTGAAGTGCTATAAACAAACATTTTACAACAATGCCGTACTTTTAATTGAGTATTTTCATTTTCTCCTACTTGCCTATTATACGTTTTACTTATCTATTTTGCATAGCTTTAGTTATTTTGCATATTTATATTAATTATACAAAATATGAATAATCTATGATGTATTAAAGTGGATAAAGAGGAGACTTTATTGATCCGGTGGTGAAATTCACAAGCTAGCTGCCAAATCAAACTTCCCCTGTTATTTTGGTGAAAGTAACTCAAAAGTAATGCAAAAGTAGTGCAACGCATTACAATTCAGAGACAGTAATATTGTAATATAACTAATTACTCTCAAATGACAGTAACTAGTAATCTATAATGTATTACATTTTGGAAGTAACTTGCCCAACACTGGTGACTAGGCACAGTATGCTGTCTTTGCTAAGTAGTGTGGTCTGTGTACTGTATACTGTATCTATATAATAACAGAATCTACAGAACTATGACTTCTGGAAAAACCAAAACAGTGTAGCAGGATAATATCTCTTAGGTATGTTTTCTACACTTCAATTGGCTCCTTCTGCTGACTTTGATTTGGGAAAAGTTTTAAGATTACGCTTCGTGGAAGTTCAGTCAGGAGGACTCTCTTTCATTCACGTCTCTCTCTTTCTCTCTGTCTATCTCTTACATCTACTCGATCAGCCGACTACGGGCGTTCACTCTTTCAGTTAAACCAATCAGTTTGCCACGACTTCCCTGAGTCAATCAGGGAGATTGTGGACACACCAATGCATGGACAAATAGGGCCCAGGTTGAAAAAAATACAGAAATTTAAATCTCTCCTGATTGGTGAAGTTGATGAAGTTACCGAGCTCCAAGATGTTTAAAATGCTCATATTATGCTTTTTGGCTTTTTCTCTTTCCTTTATTGTGTTATATATCTTTTTTGTGCACATTATAGGTTTACAAAGTGAGAAAGCCCAAAGTCCACCCCAAAGGGACTTACCATCTCCAACAGAAAACACTGTTCACAAACTGCTCCAAACAGCTCTATTGTAGTCCAGCCTTTACTTCAGAGACAAACGTGCATCACTTTGTAACACGTTATAATGCTCGCCTAGCTGCTAGCATGGCACTCCCTCATACTCTGCTTCTGACTGGCTAGTAGTCCTCACCTAGCTACTGCGCATGTGCGACTCCCAACAAAGATGGAACAGAAGTGAGATGCCTCACTCTGTAGCTAAAACAGAGAGCTCAACACACAGGGTGAAAAGAGGAGCTGCAGCAATGTGCAGTACAAAAAATATATGGTGTTTTCTGAAAATTAAACCATATAAACCTATTCTGGTACAACCTCTAAATACAATTATGAACCTGAAAATGAGCATAATATGAGCACTTTAACATGTCATACTTTGAAACATTAGGAGCACTTCAGCTGGAATTTTAAACCTTAAAATAAGGTCACATTTTAGCATATTATACTGTTTGTAGCATCCAGTAAATATTGGGACATTTACTAAAACAATTGCTAGGCAGTGGCTGTCGCGAACATGGGGATATCAGTCATGGAGCGTTATTCTAATGAATTTTAAGTAGAACCCTTAATCCATTAAGCAGGACATGAGCCTATATGAGTTGGAAACATACGAGTTGGGGCATTTACCATGTAGGACAATCTGTCTCTCACTTGCCTGCTCACTGCTATAAAGTATAGAATACGTTTTGTTGTGACATTAAAGGGTCAGTTCACCCACATTTCATCCACACGTTTTCTCACTTAGAGAGTTTTGGTTGCACGTGCCCAGGAGATATGTCTCTTCACCTGTTTTCACAGGGATTATTTCTTTGGTAGGACATAGGTCCAATAAAAACATTACATTACATTACATGTCATTTAGCTGACGCTTTTATCCAAAGCGACTTACAATTGCTATATATGTCAGAGGTCGCACGCCTCTGGAGCAACTAGGGGTTAAGTGTCTTGCTCAGGGACACATTGGTTGATGTATCGCAGTGGGAATCGAACCCACACCAAAGGCATGTGTCACACCCAAAACAGTGAGGTATGTAGATCATCTATAGTAATGGAGGCATTGTTTCTGGGAGAATATGTTGCAGCTATATGTTTCAATGCTGTGAGCACCACAAATTCATTTCCATTTGCCTTCACTGCATTGGAGTAGCAGCAGGAATCACAGAGACAGATATTGCAAAATCTGGTAAAACCCAAAATGACATGCATGGCTAGCAGTGTTGTAATGTAACAAAATACAAATACTGTACTTAAGTAGAATTATCACGTATCCGTACTTTACTTTGTTATTTATATTTCCGGAAACTTTTACTTTTAATCCACTACATTTCCTAAATAAAATGTGCATTTTTACTCCACTACACTTACCCTAAGCATCTTACTTGTTACTACAAAATAAAATCAGAAGAAATTTGTTACACTTGAAAAAAGCAGGTTTGGCCAATCATTGCTCCTAAATTGCCAAGATAATGCACCCTCCATTCCAGTTGGTGACCTAATGCCTGTTTGTTGCATGGTGCGTGATCACCGAAGGCTTGTATCATGTAGACGCGCTGACAGTTTTGTTGTCATTACTTAGAATTCCTCATGGGGGGAGACAGAAACTACGCACTATAACTTAAAGGTAAAGTAAAATAATTTGACAAAATATGACAATTTCATTGTAATTTTTATGTAACTTTCTTATCCTTGAAAAGAAAAATCAGTACTGTTATACAATGTTAATGTTATACAACACGTACAATCATACACATTAGATCCAGTTTAACAAAATGAAGTACAACCCTTGTTAAAACGCACAAAACAAACAACATCCATGTTTTGTCATGAGCCTTCAAAGCCATATTTTATTTTGGAAAATATGAATTCACAACCCATAATTACACCAACCCTTGTGGGCAATAGCTCAGTTTGTCTTGTAAGGCTTGCTGAATGAGACAAACAAGACGCACCCTCCACACAGTCTATCATCCCACTGCTGTGGGATAAATACTCTGGATGCTTATACATACAGAAGGGTGACTTTTTATTCCACTGTAATATAAATATGTACCTGTTTTAACAAGCTTGTGCAGAAATCTTGCGAAGTATCTTGCTTGTACTTTCCTGATCAGTTAATACTTAGGTATACATAACTGAGCCACAGATTTGCGTACATAATGTTACCATATATTTAAGGCTCTGAACACCCACACACATGTTTCCAGGTAATCTGGCTGATTAGACCTCTTCCCAGGACTGTGTGGGTGTGTGTACTGTTTCATTGATTGATATCTTCCTGAGTCTCCTGTTAGCTTTGATGCTCCTGTTAGGGCAGGGAAAATGTGTCACCTAATTAATTCCCATGAAAGCTCTGCACCTTCAAGCTGAGCAGAGGTGTAATCAGCCAGGCTAACTGAAATCACCTGTGTGTGTGTTCAGAGGCTTCAACATATATGTGGTCTGGTCTGTGTGAAAGTTGCTCTGTAGCATCACTATTTGATGGCTAAAACGCTGCAGGTCAATATGAAAAAAACAATCAATGTAATCTTAATAATACATGTAAAAAAAAAGCATCTAGTGGTAATTAAAGGACGTGTATCTTAAGGCAGTTAGTGATATTGTTAGTATTTCTCAAAGAGTCGTCCGCGAGTAGATTTGGCAAAATACCACGTTCTTAATAAAATTCAAATAAATGTTTTTCAAACTGTCTGCCAGCAGCTCTGAAGCCTAAAGCTGCCTACACATGATAGGTGGCAAAACCGCTTTGCGCCGGACGTTCCATTAATTTCCTGTGGGGAGAGCTCGGATTTGCCACTTTGCGCTGCGCTCAAAGTTCAAATTATTTCAACTTTTGACCTAGTTGCCACTTTGCTCTCTGCGCTTTGCTCTACGCCCTACCTAGCGGTGTGCAGAGAGCAAATCGCTTATCATGTGTAGACGCCTTAATAGTGAGGAGCATAGATGTGTTTTTTTTCCAATATTAAATAAACTCATTTGTCAAATTGGCTATTTTCCTGTGTTGTCGGACTTCAGCAATGCAGCCAACAATTTTGCGACACTGCCTCCAATTTACATCACAAATTATCAGCGTGACATTTAAAGCAAATACGGAGGGGTGAAGTTCACGGTTATTGTCAACTAACAAGATGGATTGATGGCTAAAGATAGACATTGCTTCTGTGATGTCTCAGCATACGCAGCATCATTCTTCCTCATTAAGATAGCAACAAAGGCAATCGGTGAGCAAAACTGACATTTCATCTGGCCTATTGTTTTTGGGGATACTTTGGCAGTTAGGTGATCCTGGAATTTTTTTGTATTGAGTAAGTGGTCCTTGGTCTGAAAAAGTTTAAGGAACACTGGTCTAGATGATCTTCTAATTTCAAACTGGCCTCATTAAGTACTTGCATGTTTCCCTTTTTGTTTATGAATTTTTAAAGGTTTAAATTTCACAACTACACTCAGAAAACTACACATTTTAAATAGGCATGTGGTTAGTTGTTGTTTGCAGTCGGTTAACAGGAATGACAGTTGTTTAGTTGTCTCCTCTGTTTTCTGTGACGGGAGCTGGTGTTGGAATATCCACGGTAACACAAACGGTCACATCGCCAGTTGACGTAGCAACAACAGGTGTGGTCGGTGTTGCTAGTGAGGGCGTTGTTCTTGTCACAGTTGGCTCGTCTGTACTCATCGTGTCTGGCCCAGGGGTGGCCGTGCTCCCTTTCACTGTAGTAATGGTTGTCATGGCAGTGGTGGTCACGACTGTAGTGGTCAGATCCTTGACTTCCTCAGAGGACTCTTCCGAGGATTCCGAGGACTCCGAGGACTCCGAGGACTCCGAGGAGCTAGAAGAGTCACTAGACCCCCGAGACCACCTGTTATTCCCTTCCAGCCGTCCCTGTATCAAGTCATTGTCAGCGATGTCAGCGTCCTGATGCCGATGCGAACCAATCTGTAGAGGGAATATGAAATGAAAGAGACGTTACACTCAATTACTGTCAAATAAAGGCCACAATTTCCTGTCCAATATCCCAGTCCAGTATCCCTAGGTATCACCTCTACATCTGGTGATACTGCAGCACATGATTTATGTTCATTGCCAACCATTGGCAACCCTGTTTCCTAAAAAAACTGTATTCTCAATTACATTTCAAGGGAAATGTATTTTCCTGCAACCGGCGTATGTTGTGAAACAAAACTACTTGATTAGGTTTAGAAAAATATGATGGTTTGGGTTAAATTAAGTATGTTTGTTATTTAGGTTACGTACAAAAGTTATGTACGTTACGTAAAAAAGTCAGTTGACTTTTGGTTTCACACGGGACATGAACAACGGTCTCCTGGGTGAAAGTCCCGTGTTTGTTTGACCCATCCATTCACCGTGACCTCTTCCCTACGCAGACTTTTATTAGAAATGTATTTGTGATGCCTCAAAGACATTTCCCCAGACAAAGATTTCCCTCGAAACATAATTGAAAATGCAGTTATGTTGTATGGGAACTTAATTTTGACAGAGCAGGATGTGCTGTGTTCTATGCAATATGTAGCTAGCCTTGAAATCCAGACCAAAATCTGAAAGATTAAGTGTCTGGCATTGAGTAATGAAAATGGCCCAACTCGAGGGGCGGCACCAAGCATGCATTTGAAAATCTCACTGCACGCAATTGGATAACACTACGACCAATCACAACAATACACAGGGTGACGTATCCAGAGCTAGTTAGATTAAACTGTCGTCATCTGTTTAGCTCGCCTCTGGCCCGCCTATATCAGATACACCGATGTGATTGGTGCAGCTCGGCTACAAGGGCATAGTTAATGAGCATCATTACTCGATGCCAGAGTGACTCGCTGAGGAAATTCAAATTGTGCTCTCGCAAGAACTCTGGATTTCCAGGGTAATATGTAACAAGGCAGAAAGTAAATGTTGGTTTAATAGAAAAACTGTAATCATATTTTCAACACCTTAACCATACCTTAAACCATACTTTACATTATTTGAACAATGGTGTCATTGAAATTTCAAAAACTTAATTGAAAGTAATGACAGTGTGACAGTAAGCCAGTCAACTTCTGTTGTGCGCTGCTTAATTGAACACACCACAGTCCTATAGTCTATTGAACATCGTTTCCCCCCTTTTTTAATGAGCACCCATATTGTGGTTATGTACCATTTAAAGACGTGTCCTTTTTCACAACACTGAGATACAGAACACAAACTGAGTCATGGAGTAACATAGGGAGTGCTCACATTACACAACGGCTAACACCATTGGCCCCTCGCCTTGTTAACTTCCTGTGTGGCCATTGGAATTGACGCGCTATCACAAACATTGTTTTTAGTGTCAGCCCCCACACATATTGCACCAATCGAACATCATCAGGTGAAACTAGGAATCCAGTGCCCTTGGAGAACACTAATAAAGAGGTCCGTGCTATATTAGCAAGAAAATAAATGAAACCTGAATTATTTTTTTT
This sequence comes from Sander lucioperca, assembly GCF_008315115.2. Classification (NCBI taxonomy): domain Eukaryota; kingdom Metazoa; phylum Chordata; class Actinopteri; order Perciformes; family Percidae; genus Sander; species Sander lucioperca. The sequence continues at coordinate 27,260,697 of NC_050186.1, read as the reverse complement.
GGGACAATTACGCACTGATACTTATTTCGACCAAATACGTCCACAAGTCAAAACCAACACCAAGGCTATACTGATAAATGAATTTGAATTTTAATCAGTTGATCTCTGTATTATTTGTAAGTTAACTTTGGATAAATAACTTTATAAATAAGGAAATAAAAACCAGAATAAAATATCTAGAAATGAAGCAACAAAACCTAAAGAATAATGTGCCCTCCAAGAGGTTACAATGTTATGACAGGAATGTGTTGGTTGAAACCATAGATTGAAAGAAACTGATACTCATAATGGAGCAATGTTTAAAGGCTCATCAGCTATCTATCCAATGGGATGAAAAAAACTTGCCTTTAGTGTGGAATTAAGACAAAGGTCTTGCGATCATTAACATCTAAAGCAGGAAGAGCAGTTTACAGAAATAGGAAAAGTAACATTAACAGGGAACAGTCTCAATATGTACACCACATAATAAATAAACCAGAATATCTAAAAAGGATCTGTAAATATTCATACTAAAAAATACTGCAGTTTGACTGTGCTACACAAGTTTGAAAACTTCAGACGTGAAAGTGACAACAAAAGTTCAGTGAGAGAGAGAAAGCACTAAGGGAGGAGGATGAGGTAAGATTCATAATGCAGTGCTATGGTTAGTTTACCGGCTTAGCGGAGGCTGTTGTAGACAGAAGAACGATGACGAGGGCGGTTGTCAGAAGCTCCATCTCTGATTGGGTTTGGTCTGCGAAGGAGGGAAGCCACAAACAAAAACACATTCACTTGTGAATGAAGATGTACACTGGAGAATTGCAGTAATCACAACAGTTAATGCAATTGAAACATGTTTTCTAAAGATATATATATAGAATATATATAAACATACTTGTTGAAAAGTTGCTCATAAACCCATACAATATCATAAGATATACATTTAAACAAAAATGTAAATCAAAATGAAATTTGAAAAAATGATGAATTAAAAAAACTCACCGGTTTTCTGTAGCACCAGATCTGTTGTCTTGTTCTTTCTTACTTCTCTTAAATCCTAAATAACATCAATGGGATTCTGTACAGCTGTGATTACTCTGTTTCAGTGCAGAAAGATGTCTGACCTCCATACAAGACTGGCTGCTGCTCATATATGCTGCCTGGACAGAGAGGCTGGGCTGGGCATGGCTGTGACGGGCAAGGGACAGGGGAGGATTGGGCAAGACTGGCTTGTCAGGGGCTCCAATGGAGGGGGGTGGGGACAGGACATGAAATTTACCACACACTTACAGATTGCCTAAATTCATGCATGAAACAGTGGAAAAAACATATAATTTGTTTCATGAGTCATTTTATTTGGCAAATGTACAGATATTTTACAGTCATTCCCCGGCTGCAATGCCAGTGCACAGACTCCAAGAGTGCAGATATGAAAGACCCGGAAACACTGAGCAATCAGAGCAGACTGGGCTTTTTCAGAAGGGGAGCTTAACCCTTGTGTTGACTTCAGGTCACATTGACCCGTTTTTAATTTTTGTTTCAGAAAAATGGGACGTAGAAATGAGCGCTGAAAATGTGTAGAGTAGTAGTAGTGTAGTGTATTTAAAACGTTGGAAAAACACAAGGGCGCTAAAACAAAGAGTTTCAGTTAGAGGGTGAATACAGGTATATTCAGACAGATAGTATAAGAAAAAAATAATGTGTTTTTTGAAGAATAAAGCATGTAAACACGTTCTGATAGAAACCCAAAATACAAGTATAAACCTGATAATGACCATACTATGGGGCCTTTTAAGTAATGGGCGACTGTTTGCTTTTCTTTTACCGTAACCACAACCACCACTTCATGCCATGTGCTGATATTGTAGACAGTAAGATAATGGATAACCAAAGTCTGAATGAGCTGATGGAGAAATGATCCAAAGTACAGACTCCAGGAGCGTTGAGCAGTCAGTGGAATGTTACAGTAGAATCTGAGTGTAGCCACACGTTGATCAGACCTGTGTGTGTGGGTGTGTGACACCACTGTGTTACTTTAGCACTCCGAAACTTACCCCGTCCTCTCTTCCTCTCTCTTCTCCTTGCGAAAACCCCTCAGGGTAAATCATGAACAAGATGAATCATGAAAAAGGTTTCAAAGTAGAAGTTTAAAGACACAGAGAAAACTATTCTGAAAGATACGAGACCCCACCCAGAACCATATGTAAAACTGACAGAGGAACCATGGCAATCGGCGGAATAATTGGTAGTGACACCCATTGACCCTAAAAATGCTTTTTCTTATAACTAATAATAGTTGATGAATCATAAATCTTTTATTTGATTAAACATGCCAAACAGGTTTTGGGCTCTTGGTCAGACAAAACAAGCGTTGGCCAATGGGAAATTATGATGGCTATTTTCTTGGCCATGTTAGCGGCTTGTTTCTAGAGATGACAATGTCGGTCAGTCACCTTGGTGTAGAACAGTGGTTCACAAACTTTTTCTGCCATTACCCCCTTGGGAGAATTTTTTTTTTTAATGCAGCCCCTACCTTACAAATTGATGATTATGTGACAAAAAGAAACACAGTTCACAAAATAAAAACAGACAATATACAAGGTAATGTGTCGAAGTGTCTTCTTAATCAATTGTATATTTTCACACACAATTACAGATCACATAAATGCATGCATGTAAAAGCAACTTAATTTGTTTTATGAATCATGAGTTTTTTTTGGCAAATGTTATTCACACATATCAGCTCCCTCAGGACCATGCGTTCCTGTCAGTCTTTTGACTGGTGTGTCCATCCAAACACCGGGTAACAAGGTAACGGCTGCACATGTCATCTTTTTTTTAAGGCTGGCCTGGAGCTCCAATTATTTTTTTTTTGTGTAGCTGTCATGAGCAGCATGACATGTGATCTGTCCCAAGTCCCAGACTATAACTTTTCTCTTTTAGGTAAACTCTCTACAGGATTCCAAAACTGTCATGACGGGGTGAACTCCTCTGTGATTAAAGGGGGTGAAAGTTATGAATGTGATTAGCCATGATTGCCACAACCTCAAATTCAATTCAATTCAATTTTATTGATAGTATCAAATCATAACAGGAGTTATCTCGAGACACTTTACAGATAGAGTAGGTCTAGACCACACTCTATAGTTTACAAAGCCCCAACAATTCTAGTAATTCCCCCACCCTGTGTCCAAGTGTGCCACATGTGCGCCAAGGAAGCCTGGCCACAAAATTACCAAAAGTGCGTTTGGCACACTCCCGATGCACTTGGCAGGGCACACCTGATCTGGCTGCACCACTGGTTAATAGAGTTGCCATATCATAACACTTGAAAGTGGGTGGACAAAAACTTTTGTTGCCCCCCCATTCCAGAACTACAACTCAATGGACAGATATTGCTGTTACAACGCAATGGACAGATACTGCTGTTACATCTACGGGAAATTCATTATTTTTTTGTGGTACAGCAGGACATAATACGACAGATCTTCAGGCAAGCTAAAACACGGCAAGCAGCGGCGTCTGTGATGTGATGATGTTGATTCAACCTTGCAAAGTGAAGCGATGTGGTTTCCAGACAAAAAAAAACAAAACACTCAGACACACAGAGTTTATTTCTGGTAAGACTTGACAATAAGGTACACAAAAATGTAGGTAGTCACTGAGGAGCGAATGAGGAACAACTGGATAATTAACAAGAAGTTCCTGTTAGGGACTGGGATCACTGCAATCACTAATGCAAGCACGAATGATTAGTTACTGGTAAACAGACTGAGAGTTACTGTATTAGTGAATCATTAGATAATGGAAAGTTAATTATAAATGAATCAGTTTTTTCTGGGATTTCACAAGTAGGGGTCAGCCCTATGGCCCTCATTTATCAATCTAACGTAGAAACCAGCGCAGATATGACTGCAGAAATCCTCTTATGACAGGCTTCACGTGTGATTCATTAAACATCGTATCACACCAATCAGAGCTTAACAATGGCCGTACGTTGATAAATGCAGCGGCTGGAAACGATCGTAATTTAAATATCACGCCCCTATATATTCTCGGTTTTGAGGCCTCGCCCCTACAATTTACGACATGGCGAGACGTCATCCGGCTGAGAAGCGGCACTTTTCAGAGGTGGAGATTGAAACCCTGATATCTCAGGTTCATTTGCACTAATGTTTGTAGATTTGGCAGCCTGAAAACTGTTATTAAAGGCTGTAGAAAGAATGGGGAATGGAAAGAGATCACTGATGCAGTCAACAGTGTTGCCGTGGTAAATCAGACTCCAGCTGAAGTTTATTTAATTTATACATCCTTGACATATGTATGCTATAGTCCTAATAGTAATATACAGGCTTATATTGCAATATCTTAGGCCTATATGGTTTACCTATATTTAAATAAACACACAGTAGCGGAGTTTATGCAGTGTCTTTTATTTTACTCGTGTTTTTTTCATGAGTCAGAGCCAGGCAATAGCTGTGAGGGAGAGCGTGTGTCCTTCACCCCCCGTGCTGGACCACCACCCCAACCCTGTCTCCTGACAGCAGAGGTGCTGGAAAAACAAGCCGAAATAACTCAGTCAATGGCAGAAATAAATCGTTCACTTGTGGCCATTAACGACACTTTAAAAGAGAAACGTAAACCTGAAGAATAAATAAAAATGTTGTGCATCGTCATGTTTCCTGTATTGAGTAGGCTATCATTGCCAAACATAACATTATACCTTTTAAAAAGCGAGGAATAATATTCTGTCTCCTTGGTATAGCCCCCAGTTGGGGCTGTGCTGGACACTGCTCTCTGGGCATCGGGTCATCTGGCTCCATCACTACATTTATGGCACCCTGTTTTCCTGCGTGATGTTGTGCAGAACCCCACAGGCTAAAACAATGTTGCAGACTTTTTTTCTGGCGTGTATAGTAGGGTCCCCCCGCTGATGCAAGACCATGAGCCATATGCCCTTAATCAATCCGATGGAGCGCTCCACCGTGGCCCGTGCGCGTACGTGTGCACTGTTGTACCGGCGAATAGAGGTCTTTTAAAAGAGCCAGATCTGCCATTGCTGATAAGTGATCAACTGATGACTTCTCCTTCTCCTGTTAAACTTGTTATATGCTGCACCGCAAATCCACACTGACTCGAAAACTTGTGTACACGAGTTCAGACCAGACGTGAGATTTTATCGCAGCCTGCGCTCACATTCAAATTGATAAATCCCTTGCTTTGCGTAGGAATCGGCGTACGCCCGTCCTACACCTGTTTTTGGTTGTACACACGTTTCATAAATGAGGGCCTATGTTCCCATTGCCCAATGGTCCCACAGCCCTATGTTCCCACAACCCAATGGTCCCACAACCCAATGGTCCCACAGCCCTATGTTCCAACATTTCTAGGACATTTTCAAAATTAGGTCTTGTGTTCCTACATTTCCCTTCAATTTAAGCCCTATCCTCCCACAACATTTTTTAGGGTTAGGGGTTAGGGTTTGATTTGATTTGATTTTATTAGGATCCCCATTAGCTGATGCAGAACATCAGCTACTCTTCCTGGGGTCCACACAGAACATAAAACTACATTTTCAGACAAAACAAACAAAACTACAAAAAAAAATAAAACATTTTCAGACAAAACAGTCATAGAATATAAAAAAAATAAGAGCAGTATAGCTAGTATTCTTTTCCTTGCAGATATACATTTTCCTTTCCATGTATGCTGATAATAACATATGATATCACATTAAATACATAAACACAGAGCATAGTAAAAATTAAATCTTACAACATCTTTGTTTACATATCAATATTCCTATACATAAACTAAGTACAAAAATATAGTTACAGTCTTAGGGCACTTAGATGATCCTTTACTTGTTTTTTAAAACTTGATATATTAGGCGCTTTGGCAATCTCTGCTGGAAGTGAATTCCAAGCAACCATCCCTCGATACAATACTGTACGTTGCATTGATTGTGTTCGGGCTCTAGGAACTTTAAAAAGACCTCTAGTGGCATGTCTAGTGGAGTATTTATGTGTGTTAAGACTAAATGTAAGTTGACTATACAAACAATTAGGAATTTTTAATTCATTCATGTTTCTGACAAAAGCCAGGAGTGATGCTGAAAGTCTCTTCGCAACTTTCAACCAGGAGAGTTTAACATGCATGTTGTTTACATTAGACCTAAGCGGACATTGAAGGGCAAGACGAGCTGCTCCGTTCTGAACCAGCTGCAGTTTTCCTAGATCTTTCTTTGCAGCACTTGACCATATCATTGGGCAATAGTCAAGATGTGATAAAACTAGAGTGTGCAGAACTTGTTTGGTTAGGTGTGGTGTTAAAAAAGCCGAGCATCTTTTTATAACAGAAATATTCCTCCCCATCTTTGCAACAAGATAATCTATATGTCTTGTCCACAACAGTTCACAATCTAAGAATACACCGAGAAGCTTTGTTTCCTCTGCTTGTTCAACAGCTACATTATTCAACATCAAATTCAGCTGAGGCCTAGAGCTCAAGGAATAATTTGTACCAAATACAATGCTCTTAGTCTTTGACATATTTAGGAATAGTCTATTGTTAATAACCCATTCTAGTGCTATCTGCAACTCTTTGTTGAGTGTTGGCGTTATTTCATTAATAGTAGGTGCACACATGTATATTGTTGTATCATCTGCATACATGGACACATTAGCTTTTTTAAAAGCAAGTGGAAGATCGTTAATAAAAATTGAAAATAATAAAGGGCCTAGCGAACTTCCTTGTGGAATTCCACACTCTAAATGTTTTGTGTCAGAACTCTTTGTGTTCTGTAGGATACATCATTTTCTATCAAAGCAGATGGTGCAAAACCATAACATACAAGTTTTTCCAATAATAATTTGTGATCAATAACATCAAAGGCAGCACTGAAGTCTAACAGTACTGCTCCCACAATATTCCTCTGATCAATTTCCTTTAACCAATCATCCGTCATTTGTGTAAGTGCAGTGCATGTTGAGTGACCTACCCTATAAGCGTGCTGATACTTGCTTGTCAGATTGTTAACAGAAAAATAGCTCTGTATCTGGTCAAATACAATTTTTTCCAATAGTTTGCTAAGAACAGGCAACAAACTAATAGGTTGGCTGTTAGTGCCGGTGAAGGCAGCCCTAGCTAGCTTGGGCAGAGGAATAACTTTAGCTTCTTTCCAAATTTGAGGAAAAACATTACTTACAAGACTTAAATTTAAAATGTGACATATAGGAGTGGCAATTTGGTCAGCAACCATCGTCAGTAATTTTCCATCCAAGTTGTCAATACCAGGTGGTTTTTCATTATTGATAGACAACAATATTTTTTCCGCCTGTTCTATACTCACTTTGCACAATTCAAAAATACAGTTCTTGTCTTTCATTATTTGGTCTGTTATACATGAACATGATGGATTACAATTTGTTGTTGGCATTTCCTGCCTTAGTTTACACACTTTGCCAATAAAATGATCATTAAAATGATTAGCAATTTCAAAGGGTTTAGTAATGAAAGACCCGTCTGACTCAATGAAAGATGGAGTTGAGTTACTCTTTCTGCCCATGATATCATTTAAGGTACTCCAGAGTTTTTTTCCATCATACTTTACATTATTTATTTTACTTTCATGATACAATTTCTTCTTCTTTTTGTTCATTTTAGTCACATAGTTCCGTATTTTACAATATGTTTGCCAATCAGATGTACATCCAGACCTTTTTGCCACTTGTTTGGCCTCATCTCTATCAACCATGCATTTTTTCAATTCCTCATCAATCCAAAGGGCACTAACAGTTCTAACGGTCATTTTCTTCACCGGTGCGTGCTTATCAATAACTGGAAGCAGCAGTTTCATGAATACTTCAACTGCAGCATCTGGGTTTGTCATCTTACTCACATCAGACCAACAAATATTTTTAACATCATCCACATACGACTCACAGCAGAATTGTTTGTATGATCTCTTAAACACTACTTTAGGCCCTGCCTTTGGAACTTTGACTTTCCTGGATATTGCTACTAGATTATGATCGCTAAATCCTACGGGAACCGATACAGTTTTTGAGCACAATTCTACAGCATTAGTGTAAATGTGATCAAAATGGATGATATAGTTCTTGTACTGTTCTTGAATACTCTGGTAGGTTGATTAATGAGCTGAACCAGATTACAGGCACTAGTTACAGTTAGAAGTCTCTTTTTTAGTGGACAGCTTGATGAAAGTAAATTAATGTTCAGTTCTCCCAGGAGATAAATCTCATTATTCAAATCACATACTCTTTCAATAATTCCACACAAATTATCTAAATACTGACTATTAGAACTTGGTGGCCTATAACAACATCCCACCAGCAAAGGTTTTAAATGAGGCTGGTGAACCTGCAGCCACAACATTTCAACTGCATTTGACATTAAGTCCTCTCTGAGCTTAACAGGAATGTGACTCTGAATATATATTGCTACTCCTCCCCCATAGGTATCCCGGTCTCTTCTATAGATGTTATATCCATGTATTTCCACTACAGCATCATCAAATGAGTCGTCTAAGTGGGTCTCAGAAATAGCCAGAATATGAATGTTGTCTGATTTTAGCAAATTGTCAATGTCCTGAATCTTATTTCTAAGGCTACATATATTGAGATGGGCTATTTTTAGCCCTTTCCTGGGAAGTTTATAAGATATCGACATTACATAGAGAAAAACTCACAAAACAAAAAGTAACGCTTTTCATAATTCAGTCACATATGGTCTATGGTGTATGCTTCTGTGTGTGTGTGTGTGTGTGTGTGTGTGTGTGTGTGTGCATGCAGTGCAAAGTTAAGAACCCACAGGCTTGGCTCTTTCCAATCTGTCAGCCTTTTGTGAGGGAGGATGTACAATGAGTCTGTCATAGCGGATGTATGCGATGTTCCCTTTACCTCTTTCAGCTTTCATGGCAGGGATCAGATCTTTCGCTTCTGGCGTACAGCCTCCGTGTAGTCCTCATTTAGGAAGATGTTAGTTCCTTTCAGTTTATGTCCTCTATTCAGAATGGCCATCTTGTCCTTAAATCGTAAGAATTTCACCACTATTGCCCTGGGTTTGTCACCTGAATTGGTTCCCATCCTGTGGGCTCGTTCCACCTCTATCCTCTTTTCATCCATCTGTAACTTTACAGCGAGCATCTCCCGAACCTTTTCCTCGGATTCCTCCCATCTCTCACGTGGGGACTCAGGAATGCCTTCTATAACTATATTGTTCCGTTTAGATTGACCCTCAAGGTAGTCTGCTTTTCCAGTCATTGTTAAGGCTGATTCACACACTGTAGTGATGTCTGTTCATGCGTCCTTGTTTTTCTTATTTAACTCCCTGCAAGTCTCATGTAGGTCTTCCACTTCTTTTTGTGAAAACTGCAAACTGATCTTAATGGTCGTGGACCTCTTTAATCATATCATCCATTCTTTTGTTGGTAGAGTCAACCAAGATTTGGACTAAGCACTTAAAGTTGTTCTCTTGCTGTGTGAGCAACTGCATGTATACATCTTGTTGTTGTTTTAAAAGATCGCGTACTTGTGATAAACTTACGCCGTCGTCTCCTTTCGGTTTAGGTGTCATGGTGAACGTGCGGGATTCTTTTCACCTCTGACAGACCAACTAGCTAACTGCTAGCGCGAGGCCTAGCCGCTAGCTACTGGAATGGAGGGGGGCCTCACAAACAGCAGAAACTGCGGTCTGGTGTCTGTCCGTTGCGGGTCCTTGGGCCAGACAGGTCCGGCTCTAGTCCCGGAGCCTTTGGGCACACAGCTCTGGCTCTGGTGACGGTATTTGGTCACTTTAGGTCGTTTTCCGTCAGCTGACAGGCCAGCTATTCATGACTTCGTTCCACTGAGTAGTCGAGGGGGAAAGCTGTTTTATTTGCCAATCCTTTAGAATCCCCAAAGGCCGCACACTGCACGGTTCGTGCTGTAACGGAAAGTTAAGGTTTCTGGATACGTTGGAATCTTCTCCGCCACTTCACAAAACACAGATGACTGTTTTCATCCGTGTCGTCGCTGGCGTTGGAGAAAAAATGAACAGAGACTGAGAGCGGTTTGTATTGTAGGTTAGGGGGATACAATCTGATACACATTTATGAAAAAGGAAATGTGGGAACATAGGGCCTAATTTTGGAAAAAAATCTTAGAAATGTGGGAACTGTGGGAACATAGGGCCTAATTTTCAGTGAAAAAAAATGTCTTAGAAATGTATGAACATAGGGCTGTGGAACATAGGCTTGCTCCCCCAGAGATGGGATGATTCTCATACTATATTTAAATAATGATGTTCACAGTACATATACTTTCACATCCACATCCACATCCAAGGTTTATTCAGTACCATTAGTAATGTTGAAGGCTTAAAAGCAATTGTCCGCTGCTTGCAGGGCACACTTTACTTTGGTGGACTTGGTGCGGTTGCACTCACCCCCATCATTATGAAGTGCTTCGAGAGGCTGGTCCTGGCCCATCTCAAGACCTGCTTACCACCCTCACTGGACCTCTTCCAATTCTCCTACCGTCAGAACAGGAGCACACGGCACTTCACTCTGCCTTGTCCCACCATGACAATAGCAACACCTATGTGAGAATGCTGTTCATTGATTCACTGTTCAGCATTCAACACCATCATCCCCTCCAAACTGATCACCAAACTCAGTGAACTGGGCATCCATACCTCCCTCTGTAACTGGATTCTGGACTTCCTAACCAACAGACCTCGGTCTGTTAGGTTAGATAATCACACCTCCTCAACCATCACCCTGAACACCGGCGTACCACAGGGATGTGTGCTGAGCCCTCTCCTCTACTCCCTCTTCACCTATGACTGCACACCTGTACATGGCTCCAACACCATTGTCAAGTTTGCAGACGACACTACGGTGATTGGTCTCATCAGCAACAACGATGAGACGGCCTACAGGGAGGAGGTCCAGCACCTAACAACGTGGTGCACTGACAACAACCTGGCTCTCAACACCAAGAAGACCAAAGAGCTCACTGTGGACTTGAGGAAGTCTAAAGCTAGCACCCACATCCCCATTCTCATCAACGGGACTGAGATGGCGCGTGTCACCATCATCAAGTTTCTGGGTGTCCACATCTCTGAGGACCTCTCTTGGACCCTCAACACCTCTACCCTGATCAAGAAGGCTCACCAGCGTCTCTTCTTTCTGAGGAGACTCAAGAAGGTCCACCTGTCTCCTCAGATCCTGGTGAACTTCTACCGCTGCTTTTACGTGGTCTTGTAGAAACCATCATTTCCATTGGATATTATAATAATATAAATATTAAAAAAATAACCAAAACCAGCGTTAATTTTATTTCTTTAAAACGGAATTATTTTTAAAGTGAGATCATTTGGCTAAAACACTACATGCTGTCGCTGAACGTTAATGGTGGTCGGTGCCAACTTATTTAGCGTGTGCTGCCAGTCTTGAGTAATACACTAACATAAACTTGGTTAAATTGACATTATCTTAACATTATACCTTCTTAATATCAGCATGGAAGTATTTTCATTGGGAGCATGTTAGCATAATGACATTAGAATATAGCTTATAACACCATAATGTGCATATAAAACATAATATTGTGAAAAAGCCTGTAGTGTGACAGCAGTAGTACAGTTCAGGACACTAATACATTTTACATCTGCACACGTAATAGCTACTGTACTGTCTAAACTGGTGGTAAAAAAAACACACCAAAGTATATCCATCATCATCATCATCATCATCATCATCATCACAGCACACACACCACGTCTCAAACCAACAACCCACTTCCTACTGTAAACATTCATTCACGTACACACATGTTAAAGTCAAAGTCACAAACTGCTATGGAAATTTTCAACAACAATGATTCATTCAGAGCCACTGAGGGGGAAATCCTAACACTGGTCAATCATTACCGTCATCCAACCACATTGTGTTTTTTGTTTTGATATGTCAGGTATGGTCATGCACAGGAAGTGCGCATTTATTTTTGTAGGTTGGTTAACTAATCAGTTTAGGCAAGTAACAGTCTTACTAAAAGTTTTACTTTTTTTTTGAATGGTTAAATAATAATAAAAGTATTACAATAGACACCTTAATTTGATATTAGAACCAAGGTTGTGGGAGTTGAAAGTAAAAGTCTTCCCCTCTGCCTACTTCTCCCTGTAAAGGTCAGACTACTTCCTCTCTCTGTTTTCTGTTTACAAATAGGTCCTAATAGGTTATTTTAATATATCTTGTATTCTTCGTTAAGAGTATGTAAAGCAAATATAAGTAGGCTGTGGCTGATTGTTGGCTCTTGAGCATCTGCCTTGCTCAAGGACAGCCTTACAACATTTCCTGAAGGAGGTTACAGCACTCATTTTAAGCAACACATATCTGTCTCATACTAATGTTATTATTACAGGTACCATTTTGCCTCATAGTAGGGATGGGGTATTGTTTTATTTTTTCTGGATACCGATGCCTGAACCAATACTTTGAAAAAAGAAGTTTTTAAAAAATAATTTAATATTGCTGTTAAAGAACAAAAAGAACTACTAGATGGCAGAAGGGTACTTTACAACAACAGCTTGAGTTTCTCAAGGTGCACTTGAATGCACCATGAGCTTACGTGGTTCAATTGAACGCACCATTTAGTCCTGCCTGGTATTGTTTCTCCTACAACTCCAACTCCGGCAGTGTCCATGGTGACTTGCTGTTATGGGATTCCGAGAATTTCGGACCCAAATGCAGAGACAGCAGGCAGTGGTGAGCTTGAGGATTTAATACAATAAAATCCATACAAACAAAAGCAGTCCTGAATACAGCAGGTAAAGCAGTTCAAAACATAGTGGAAGTCAAAAACAGGAATCACAGGAAACAGGAACACCAAGACAAAAAGGGAAGACTACACACACACACACACACACACACACACACACACACACACACACACACACACACACACACACACACAATCCAATACAGAAACAATGATCTGACACTCGACAAAGACAACACAGAGACTAAATACAAGAGGTAACGAGGTGAAACAAGGGAGAGGTGACACGAGGACTCAGGAACAGGTGAAACACATCAGGGTGGGACAGACAATAAAAAGGGCGGGAAAACACAAGGCAGGAAGTAAAACAAGACATGACAAGGGAGAAAAAAATAAAAAATAAACAAATAACAAGGTCATATGAGACACAGCCATCTTCTAACTGTATACAAACTGGGAACTATATTCTCATAAAGGTGAAGCAGCTGCTACTTCTGCTACTTGGGCGGTGGGAGTTCGCTCAGAGTTGGAGTAAAATAATCAACAATTACTGGATAGTAAAAGCATAGTGAGCTTGTTATTTGTACACCCTGTGACAATACAAATCACAACATGTAAATAGGAACATGTTGGCGTTATTTTGTCACTTATTCGGAGCAGTAGGCTAGTTGGAACCGGTTACCTTCAGGATCTGTGCTAGGCTTAGCTAGCGCTGGGGGCGTCAGACAGAGTAACAACACACACGGAGATGAGAAGGGTATGTATCGACTTGTCTAACTCTGGGGGTTACGGTGAATAAGCTAAAGTCCCAATAAGTCGCCGTGTTCCTTTAAAGGAGCAAGATGTAATACTGACAGCAAGCGTTTAAAATGGGTACTGCAGTCCAAATTCATAATACTGGAGAGAGTTGTCTCCTCCGGCCCCTCCTCCCCAGACTCGAAGCTCACAGGGGTTGCCAGGTTGAGAATGCTGAACTCAACATCCCACCACGTCGTCAATTTTGCTGCTAGATGCTGGCTAAGTTGACAGTCATAAAACACCGTGACCTCCCGGTGCTTTGTACCCAGGTCACAGTCACCATTTGTCGGCTAAACTTAACTGCAACAGCCGCTAAAGAGAAGAAAAGAGATTTGCCTAAATATACCCATAAAAGTTGGATATTATAAAATAAGTCATGTTATACAACGTTTTGTAGATACATTTATTGAAGATTTTGCAACTTTGCATTAAGGTTTAATGAAAGTGTTTCCTCATTATGTTGCTAGCAAACATAATCCAAAATGTATTTGCTATTGCAGATTGGCAGTACAAACATAATTTCAGGGACAAGGTTAACTTGAATTGTAAAAGTCTACTTTAAATAATGAACGGATGTCTTGTAGCATAGTTACAAAACAGAGGGTCACAGTGGAGACTCATTCAGTCAGTAAAATATTACTCACAGTCCATGACATGGACTTATTATTGCACAACACGCTACAACATTATTGTAAATTATCTTCAAAACCACAATTGGATTAAAACGGAAAAATGGGCGGGCTGCACAAGGTTATTAGACCCTTGTCATGGCAGACATGTTACAGCAGGAAAAGGACAAGTGTGATTAATTATGTCTATGATGTCTGCATTCCATTTAAGTGAGCCAGACCAGTTTCAGGTCCCATGTATTGCACATGCTTGTTTACTTTCATGGCTTACTGGGACAATTTTTGTGTGTTTTTGTGTGTGTAGCGTGGAGGGGGCTACAACTGCATTTCAATGTACAATGACAATGTTGTGACATTTTGACCTAAGCTTCTCATATGTTTTAATTTGTATCATACATTTTTATAATCAATAGTTACACTGTTGTCCTTCCTGAAGATGTATCTGCATGAACCTCTAACTAATCTTCCTCTCCTTTGGTGCTTCATTCCTATCGATCCTCTCAAGTCATTAAAGTGAATGGAGCGATTGTTAGAAGACGTATACATGTCATTGTGTGTCTCAAACCTTTTAAACATTGTGAACTGAACTTGTCACTTTCTTCTCTGAGCCTGCCACTGCTTTAAGAATAAACTCACAGAGGTAAAGCCAGTCGATAATGGGATACAAACCAGAAACTATCGTGATTGGATTGTTTCAATCATAACAGAGAAGGTGAACCTTGAAATTCTCTAACTAATAAGATTCAAACCCAAGATTTGGGGGAAATCAGTACTGTTTGGATTTACGTTTGCTCGTGCAATCATTTCTTCAGCCACTCTAGAGGTTGACACCTAAAAGGGTAAACGTAAATATTGGTCATTGTAAGCTGCTTACGCAATCAACCTATACGGTCGTTTTTTGGGTGAGGATGGTCTGTCAACGTCAGCTTGCAAGACGAGAGGAGACCCCAAAACTCTAAGTCACAGATCCATTTACCTAATGCATAAAACATTATATATATATGTTTTATGCATTAGGTAAATGGATCAGGCCAATACAACACGTCAAATAAACGTATAGTTAACATTTAAGTGCATGGATTACATGACGACCCCTGCTGTGTTTATATGATTCACCTGTGTCTCTGCTGACTCTTCAGGTGCTTGTTAGTGTATTCTGGAACACCTGAGTGAGCCCAGGCTATTTAAGCCGGGCTGCAGTGCTACTCTGCTCTCTCTCTGCTTGCCTGCTGGTTGTTCTTCCAGTGCTACCGTCTTTTCTATTGATTTGGTTATGTTGCGTTAGTTTGTCTTCATGCTTTGTCTGCACTTTACACACACACACACACACACACACAATCACTCACTATCAGCACACTTAAAGGCGGATTTATGCTTCAACTCAGAGCTTTCGCCGTAGCCTACGAAAGTGGCCTGAGGTTTATAGTGCGTTCCATTTAAAAATTCAGATTTTTTTAATTGTGGGGTTAGCTCTAGCCAGGTTAGCAATTGTTAGCAATACCAGTTGATAACGTATTACGCTGATTTTTGTGCAGACAAACAGTGTAACAACATGTCCACAGAAGTTGGACAGGACTGTGTGTACGACTGATTAATACCCCTTTCACACCAATGACCAGGGTTTCACCAGGGTTGTCTGATTAGGGTTCAACCCTCCCGCGAGAGCGTGAGCGAGCGCGAGAGAGAGAGCGTGAGAGCTTTGTTTTGCAACCGGGGTATAACCCTGGTTGAGCCATCGGTGTGAAAGGGGTATTAGTGAAACACAAATAAGACAGCTGTGCTTTTAACTATATGTTATTACAGCTTTCACTACTGTTGATGCAAGGGGCAGCCTTGTTGGAGTTTGATCTGAGTTCAGGGGGCGTGTTTCCCACTTTGTTTTTGGAAAATCTGACGTCCAAGTACAAATGGAACGCAATATTCTTTTTGTGCACTGGTGTCCGCGTCGTAAGAACGTATCTCTTTAAAAGAATAGCAGGGCCGGCGTGTGTGTGTGTGTGTGTGTGTCCGTGGTGAGTGTGTGGTAGAGCGATTGAGAGAGTGGCAGGGGAATAGCTTAGGAGCGAATACCGACTGTAGAGGCTTAGTGGGAGACAAACAGTGTCTCTCCTGTGGTTTCTGACTACGGCGGGAAAGCTGTAGCAGGAAAAGTTAACCCTCTCTTTGATTTCATGTTGTTTAATGCAGAAGGAGAACTCGGGGAAAATGTGATGCTACCACAGTTGTTGTAGTTACATTTTATGAGGTGCAGGTCAGGCTAAGGCTTAGGGTCAGTTTCTACACGTATGTATCCTACTGAAGAGTCCATGTTTTTTAATCCTCCGTGTTCTCTTGATTTTATGGGATAAACGCTACTAGTAACTGCGTGGAGGAAGGGTGGGGGTGGTGCACGATCATGGAAAGCTTGGGTCATGTGAATGTACTGACAGTGTTGTTGTCATTACTTAGAATTCCTCATGGGGGCGACAGAAACTACGCACTATAACTTTAATTAAGTATATTTTTGTTAAACTTAATCATGGCGTGTCAACTATTTGTTGTGGCATAAAGCCGGGTTATAACAATTATGTTTTAATCCAGAATCTAGATTTGCAGAGGCATGTTTTAGGTCTCTTGTTAAGAGTTTTCCCTTAGCAGGAGTCAGCATGCTGACCAAAATTTCCAAATTGAATCACATCTCTTTTCCCAAATTATGCAAACCCTGGTTACTATTTTTTTTAGTAACACTTTTTTTCATTCTTTCATTCATCATCTGTTTCAAATTTTACTAAAAGCAGTTTTCGTTATACTTTCAACTAAAGTCCTAATTTTGTTTTTGTATTCTAATCAACACTTCTTGACTTGACTAACTAACTAAGTTTCAATTTTTAAGTACCTTAACTGTCAAAAACTCTTTTTCCATAAATCAAAGTCAGAAACATGATTTAGAAACAGGATGTTATTTGAATCAGTCTGTGTATATGTGCTATTCTACGTATGAGGACCTGGCAAAATGTCCTCACTTCGAACACACACACACACACACACACACACACACACACACACACACACACACACACACACACACACACACAGAGGACTTTATATTCCTCTTAGCTGTGTCTTCTATATGTTACAAACCCTGGTGATTAGTGACATCTACTGGTAGTAAAACAAATCATGTGCAACCTACAGTAACTACAACTTCAGAGGGTTGACAAATTAACAGAAACACCTCACGTTGCCGTAATTAAAATGGAACGAGGACCTGTGTGCTCCAAATTTTGATTTCTGGATCCAAACATAACACTTTTGGAATGAGTAGCAATAATAACATTGACCTCATTTAATAAGAACTACACAGTAAATACTGTATTCTGATATGCTCATAGTGTACTTGGAACACCATAGATGACCATTTCTACCTCATTTGGTTATGCACAACCATACGTTACTTTTGGCAGGAAAGTTCCAATTAATTATCTTCGATTGTCCCCACATTTATGCACACTAGATGTCAATAATAAACCACTGCAACATTATAAATGTGCCAAGATAAATAAGTCTCAAATACAGTTTTTACAAGTGTTACTAAAGAGGAACAGTGTTCAGGCGTTTCTATGTATGGTCCACCAAACAGCTCTGCACTGCTGTTGTATTTTATGTGTGTGTTAGTGTATATGTGTTTCATATAGGTTTAGGTGAAGTTTTAGTTCATTAAAAAGAATCCCCAAAAGCATTTTGCAGTTCTGCCTTTGCATCCCATCGCTACTGATATTTGGTTGAATTGTAAATCAATTGGACAGCCATGAGGTTAAAAGCTAAAATAAGTTTACATCTCCAAAATCTCAGGTCATCAGGTCAAGAAATGTCTTCAGACACTACAACAGCTTGTAATTCTAAAGTTCAAAATGAGAAGAAGCCAAAAGCAGATAAGCTTCAGTCTCAGTGAGGCAGAAAGTGAAACCTGCGACCGTTTTTTCCAAGTAAGTGAAACTGCAATGGTTTCCGTTCTGTTAGTAGACCTGTGTGTGTGTGTGTGTGTGTGTGTGTGCATAGTTTTGCCGGTATCACACAAGAGATACGATTTATAGCCCTTTGCACATTATGCCTGTATGGTTCAGGTTTCCAATTGCAACGGGTACACTTTTAAGTTTGTATTACTCTCTAGCTGCTAGCATGGCTGTAGACTCTTGGTATCGTTCAAATCTACATGAAATAAATGAAATGTATCAGAACTATATACAGTACGAGTCAAAAGTTTGTACACATTTTCTCATTCACTTGAATGGGAAAGCGTGTCCAAACTTTTGACTGGTACTGTATGTTCCAGTGCAGAAAACATGGGCTGGCTCTATACTGTACATCTGAACACTGCAGCATATTGAGAGAATGTGATTGTTATCTGCTCTAAGGTGTCCCCCAGGGTTTGGTGCTTGGTCCTCTTCTTTTCACCCTCTACATGCTCCACCTTCGTAACATCATAGGCCGTCATGGCCTCCATTGCATCCACTGCTGCGGCGACGACATCCTGCTCTTCATCTCAACAAAGTCCCTCACCACTCACTAAAAATAAATCATGGGTGCAAGCCAACTTGCTCAAATTAAACTGTGATAAATCAGACATGATCACCACACATCCGCAACCTCAGTTATTTTTACCAGTATCCTCTCAAACGTCACAGCAATCATATCCCCAGGGGTCTCATTTATAAAACTGTGCGTAGGATCCTTACTAAAAGTGTACGTACGCCCAAAAGCCAAAAATGGCGTAGAAAATTCTGATTTATAATCTATACATCAGTAAGCAATGTTCCCTTTATAAATCACAGATTATCCACAAGTGTGCGTACCTGAATCAGCCTCTTATCCCGCCCTGTACACGTCCATTTTTAACCATAAATAAGCACCTCATGAATGCTGACCAGTATGTTAATGACCCTGGCAGTTGTTCTTTCTTTACGCTGAATCATGACGACTGGCGGGGGAAAAGCAATAAACTCAGATGCTCTAGAATTGCTGCAAATTGAATAATAATTCCGGCCTGTTCTCGCACAGTGTAGGGAAACCTGATCTATAGACTACCTATATTAATAATACCGTCCAAAACGGCAGGCATCACGGCGATCGGGGACAGCTTCGATATACCAGACCTATATGATAAGATTTAACAGAAATATATGTTATATCCCACGTGATGAAGGTGCTGGAGAGGCTGGTCTTGGCCTACCTGAGGCCGCAGGTGAGATCTTCTCTGGACCCTCTACAGTTTGCCTACCAGTCTCGTCTAGGAGTGGACGATGCTGTCATCTATCTCCTGCAGTGAGCTCATTTGCACCTGGATGGTGGTGGCAGCACTGTGAGAATCACATTTTTCGATTTCTCCAGTGCATTCAACACCATCCAGCCACTGCTACTGGGTGAGAAGCTGCGGATGATGGGTGTCGGTGCGTCCACAGTCTCCTGGATCACTGACTACCTGACAGACAGACCACAGTTTGTCCGTCTGGACCGTGTTTTGTCTGATGTGGTGGTGAGTGGTACGGGGACTCCACAGGGGACTGTGCTGTCTCCTTTTCTGTTAACCTTACACCACAGACTTCCAGTACAACTCAGAGTCTTGTCACCTAAAGAAGTTTTCTGATGACTCTGCAGTTGTTGGGTGTATAAGGGATGGACAGGAGTGAGAGTATAGAGCGCTGGTGGACAACTTTGTGGAGTGGTCTGGTAAGAATCACCTGCTGCTGAATGTGGATAAGGCCAGAGAGATGGTGATTGACTTCCTGACTGATTGGGCTCCGCAGCCCCTTTGCATTCTGGGTGGAGATGTGGACATGGTTGAGGAGTACAGATACCTGGGTGTCAACATCGACAACAGGCTGAACTGGAAAATCAACAGCTCTGCTGTTTACAAGAAGGGGATGAGCAGACTCTATTTCCTGAGGAAGCTGAGATCCTTCAACGTGTGCAGCAGAATGTTGGAGATGTTCTACCAGTCTGTTGTGGACAGCGCTCGGTTCTCCTCCGCCATCTGCTGGGGCAGCAGCATCGGAGCCAGGGACAAAAACAGACTGAACCAACTGATCAGGAAGGCTGGCTCCTTTATTGGCTGCAAACAGGAGACATTTGAAGCTGTGGTGGAGAGGAGGTCACTGAACAAACACCACACCGGTCCAACAGAGGAGCACCTTCTCTAAGAGGCTCCGACAGCTTTGATGCACGGACCGCTACAGGAAATCATTCCTACCACAGGCAATTAAACTTGTGAGATAAGACTCATATACGTCACAACTGCACTGAATGCACCTTGCACAATAGGTTTATCTACATCTTCATCAATACTAGTGAAACAGTTGTACATTTTTACTCCCCAACTTGCACATTAAGTTTATCTATATCTATTGAAACAGTTGTACATTTTATTTCCAAATTGTATATATTTTAAATATTGCTCGTGTAGTATTCTATTATTATTTCATGTATATTGTTTCCTATTATTTAATGTTTACTCTGTATGTGTGCTGTGTGTCTGATATTTTGCTGCTGCAACACCGTTATTTCCCATTTTTTGGGATCAATAAAACAATCTATCTATCTATCTATCTATATCCAAACATGCCTTAGTGATAAAGTTGAAGATTATATATAATATTTATAAAAAGCACTTAGCTGTCTGCCATTTCCCGCTGGAAACAGCCGGTTGCCCCCAGAGTGGCGAGGACCTGTATTTTGACCAGTTACTATTACTATTACTTTCTGCAGTCTGACTTCAGTTCACCACCTCACGATCTGCGTCGACAATTCCCATTGTCTCCAAAATGTGCGTACGCATGGGTCAGAGTTTGCGTGGAGGACCGCACATTCTCCCGTCAAGTTTGTTTTTTATAAATCACAACCTTTGCGTGGGAAGTGCCGTACGCACATTTTCAGCCCCGTTTTGTGCGTACGCCACGTTTATAAATGAGAGCCCAGAACAGCCTTTTCCAAAAAAACATAACTTGTCTTGTCTTATCTTGTTTTCGCCCATCACTCTCCTTCTCTGCAACCAAAACTACTTCAACAACATTCTTTATGGCACATCATCCAAAGTCTTTAATAAACTCCAGTAGATCCAGAACTCTGTCGCTTGTCTGCCCTATTCCCCACTCCCGGGGTCACATCACCCCTGTCCTCAAGAATTTCCACTTTTTCCCTGTCCCACAAAGGTTACAATTTAAAATCCTTCTCCTCCTTCACTCACAAAGCCCTCCATAACCAGGCCCCCTCCTACCTCACAGACCGGCTCCGCCACCACACTCCTTCCCGCAGCCTCCGCTCCTCTGATGCCAAACTTCTTTCTCCAGCACTCAGCACCAAGCACCGGACCTTGGGCGACTGGAACTCTCTCCACAAACACATTTGAGACTGCACCACTCTGTCCACGTTCAAATCACTAATCAAAACACACCTATTCAGGTTGTGTCATGTTGTGTGTTGCTTAGTATGTCTTAGTATGTTGTTTTATATTTTAGGGTTAGGGTTAGGTTGAGTATTAGGGTTAGGGGTTAGTATTATGCAAAGCACTATATAAATAAAATGTTATTATTAAATCAGTTTTTTTCCATTGAAATGGCCTATTCTTGATCTTGAGCAATTTGTGTTACAGTAACAAATGGTGAATATCCGCAGCATGTAAGCCACCTCTCGGTTAATCTGTTTAGACTGCATGTTGTCAGACTGTGGTTTCAAACAGTTGCTCATTGTGAGCAAGTGAATAATGAGAGAGGAAAAGGCTTCTTCCTGTTTCACAAAGTCTGACACCATCTCTGTATAATGAGCGCAGTGAATGAACTCAAGAAAAAACATATTCACCAGACTTCACACATACTGCAGTATTTTCTCTGAGAGATCTTACTCCTCTAGTTATCTCTTTTCCTGCTACTACTCCTGTGTCAGTGGGACTGAATTGACCCTTTATATACTGACACATAAGTGCACTCTAGAGTAAATACCCTGATTAAAAGTCATGTCTGTCAATAATATTAACAGTGATAGACTGTGACTCATTTATTGGACTGTGCAGTTTAAGGCCTTGTGCAACTTATCATTTTGAATTCTGCTGTCCAGATGTCTGTAATGTAAAAAAGGTCACACCCTTCCCTCAGTGTAATTATAAAGAATCATTACATTACATGTCATTTAGCTGGCGCTTTTATCCAAAGCGACTTACAATTGCTACATATCAGAGGCTGCACGCCTCTGGAGCAACTAGGGGTAAAGTGTCTTGCTCAGGGACACATTGGTTGATGTATCGCAGTGGGAATCGAGACCAGGTCTCCCACACCAAAGGCATATGTTATATCCACTGCGCGTGCACACACGCACACACACACACAAATATATTTATATATATATATATATATATATATATATATATATATATAATGTGTGTGTGTGTGTGTGTGTGTGTATGTATGTATGTATGTATGTATGTATGTATGTATACACACACACACACACACACACACACACACACACACACTCTGCTTGGAGTATTTAAGGCCTGATAATAACAGTACATCACAGAAATCTGCTCCCTCTATTATTACTGCTGCTGCCCACAGCACAAGAACAGAACATTCTAACACAGTGAATGAAACAAGGAACATGAAACAGAAAATCCGCTAGACACTACTGCCACAAGGTCTTATACACAGTATATTAACAACAAAAAGTCTGAAGGCCTCTGGCCACAGAACAGAGCCATGACACTTCCTACTTTTGCCTAAACAGGAAGCAAACAATAAAAAAGCAGAAAGAGCGTTAAGACTGGAACGCAGGTTAGGGAAGAGACAAACATTACTGGTTATGCTCAGGTTCTTCCTGCTCACTGCTGAGGTTAAGCAGTCTATGACTGTCAAGTTACAGTACGGTATTTCAGTAACACGAAGGCATGAATGTGGTGGCCAAAACATAACAACAAATAGATGTTTCGCTTTAGTAGTTGTAGTAGCTTTTAATATATCAATGCTGGAGTTGATAATTTTAGAATCTTGATAGAGATGAAGACAGATGATGGGAGGTTAGAAAAATAACACAAGAAAGACGGTGTGGGGGAGGGAAGTAGAGATGGAGAAGAGCGTGGGCGGGAGAGGAGGATTTCATGGGAAAGGGTGTGGAAAATCGGAAGAATGGTAGCAGTTACGAAGGGAGGGCAGTGGTGACAGGACAGTTATTAAAGCTTCTACTAATAAATGCTCTGCAGCTCATTGAGGAGCAGAGACGAAGACATCTTGTTGAACCTTGGCATCCATGTGTGCTTTCACACGCTGTGTTGTCATATCACTTTATTTGTTTTTACATGTTTCAAAAGCTATCATGCTTTTGTATTAAGATAGCTACAGATGTTATTCTGGTCTATTCTGAGCTGAAAGATCTGAACCTTTTCTGTCCTCTGGCTGTAGTTTTCCATCCCAAGATTATTTTTCATGTCTCCACTATTTGTAGTTTGACAAATCAATTTATAGACAATTTTTTTCAGCACTACTTTGGTCCAAAGCAACCTTTTCATTTCTGGCAAAGTATCCCTGAGCATAGTCTCACTTTGCCAGACCATCATCCACACGCTGCGGAGGAGAGTCTGGCTAGTCCACACAGCATTCCGGGATGGGAGAAAAACATGCTCTGGTTTATTGGCATTTCTTTAAATCAATCACATTTGTCATGGGCGGCGCTAAGCTCCGCACGGAGCCACTGCAAAATAGCCTCGGGAAGGAACTTGTTTTGGTGGAACATGTACGTTCAAAAGTTGTTTTGGTCGTGCGAGAGGAAACTCAGATTGGACAGATAGTCTAGCTAGCTGTCTGGATTTACCCTGCAGACAAGACAAGACAAGACAAGACACTGAACCCCAAGTTGCTCCCCGGATGCTGTATGTATAGCTGTCCACTGCTCCTAATACTTAGGATGGGTTAAATGCAGTAATAGAATTTCACTACATTGTATGATATGTGACGATTAAGAAATAGTTTTTTTTTTTTTATCAACTCTCCACTTGTTTACATGAAATATCAAACCAAATGGACAATATCTAATAGACAATATCTAATAATCTGATCATATCTCCTCCACAGTGGATAAACTTTGATTTTAATTTCAATTCAATTTCAATTCAATTTTATTTATAGTATCAAATCATAACAAGAGTTATCTCGAGACACTTTACAGATAGAGTAGGTCTAGACCACACTCTATAAAGCCCCAGCAATTCCAATAGTTCCCCCAAGAGCAAGCATTAGCAGTGGCTATTGCGACAGTGGCGAGGAAGAAACCTCGGCAGACCCAGACTCTTGGTGGGCGGTGTCTGACGGTTGGGGTTATGACGGTACGGGACGTAGCGTGGCACAGCAGAGCATGGGTGGACGCGGTGGATGTGGCAGGACGTAGCCGGGCATTGCAGGGTATCGCAGAGCGTAGCAGGGTGTAGCAGGTCCATAGCCACAGCTGCACCCAAGACCCAGGTCTTGGTGTCGCCCTAATTCGAGGCGATGTTCTGGGCGAAGAAGAAACATAAGGACTCCGGGGAGTAAACTCCCCAGAGCTAGGTGAGTAACAAGCACTTCTGAGACAGGATGTGCATAAAAGGAAACAAAAGAAAAGAGCGTGTCATAAGAAGGAACTTCCTCGGCAGTCTAGAATTATAACAGCATAACTAGGAGAGGCACTATATTATTGATTATACGATAGGTAAATCTGATGACTGTAAAGAGAAGCAGAGAGAAGCAGGGGTGCTGTGTCTGCAGCTATGCACCCTGCCCCGCCGGTCTAGGCGTTCACTGCAACTCCTCACTCCCTAACTATAAGCTTTATCAAAGAGGAGAGTTTTCAGTTTAGTCTTAAATGTAGCGACGGTGTCTGCCCCCCGAACCCAGACTGGGAGCTGGTTCCACAGGAGAGGAGCCTGACAGCTGAAGGCTCTGCCTCCCATTCTACTTTTAGAGACTCTAGGAACCACAAGTAACTCTGCATTCTGGGAGCGTAGTGCTCTAGTGGGACAATAAGGTACTAAGAGGTCCTCAAGATATGAAGGAGCTTGACCATTTAGAGCTTTATAGGTCAGAAGAAGGATTTTAAATTCAATCCTGGATTTTACAGGAAGCCAATGGAGAGAAGCTAATACAGGAGAAATGTGATCTCTTTTCTTAGTTCTTGTCAGAACACGCGCTGCAGCATTCTGGATCAGCTGGAGAGTCCTAAGGGTTTTATTTGAGCATCCTGATAATAAGGAATTACAGTAGTCCAGCCTGGAAGTAACGAATGCATGGACTAGTTTTTCAGCATCGTTTTGAGATAGGATGTTCCTAATTTTAGCAATGTTACGAAGGTGAAAAAAGGCTGTTCTAGAGGTTTGTTTTAGATGGGCGTTAAAGGATAGATCCTGATCAAAAATAACTCCTAGATTTCTGACAGTAGTGCTGGAGGCCAGGGCAATGCCATCCAGAGTAATTATATCTTCGGCTAATGAGGTTCGTAGGTGTTTCGGGCCCAGCACAATAACTTCGGTTTTGTTTGAGTTTAACATCAGGAAATTGTAGGCCATCCATGATTTTATATCTTTAATGCAAGCTTGAAGTTTAGCTAGCTGGCTGGTTTCGTCTGGCTTGATTGACAGATATAATTGGGTGTCATCCGCATAACAGTGAAAGTTAATTGAGTGTTTCCTAATAATATTGCCTAGAGGAAGCATATATAAGGAGAATAGAATTGGTCCAAGCACTGAGCCTTGAGGAACGCCATGGTTAATTTTAGCGTAATTGGAGGGTTTATTGTTAACATTAACAAATTGCGATCGATCAGAAAAATAGGACTTAAACCAGTTTAGTGCGATTCCTTTAATGCCAACTAAATGTTCCAGTCTCTGTAAGAGGATGGTATGGTCAATAGTATCGAATGCAGCACTAAGATCTAATAAGACAAGTACGGAGACAAGTCCTTTGTCTGAAGCAGTTAGAAGGTCGTTAGTAATTTTCACCAGTGCTGTCTCTGTGCTATGATGCTTTCTAAATCCTGACTGAAAGTCCTCAAATAAGCTATTGCTATGTAGAAAATCACATAACTGATTAGCGACTACTTTCTCAAGGATCTTGGAGAGAAAGGGAAGGTTAGATATAGGTCTATAGTTGGCTAAGACCTCAGGATCGAGGGTGGGTTTTTTCAGTAGAGGTTTTATCACAGCTACTTTAAATGACTGCGGTACATAACCTGTCAATAAAGACATATTTATCATGTCTAGTAATGAAGTGTTAACCACGGGTAACGCTTCTTTAAGTAGCCTCGTTGGGATGGGGTCCAAGAGACAGGTAGATGGCTTAGCTGAAGAGACCTTTAACATTAATTGTTGAGGGTTTATAGGATAAAAGCAATCTAAGTATATGTCAGGTCTAGTCGTTCTTTCTAGCAGTCTGTCAGTTAAAGGTGACCCATTAGAGGTTGGGGGCAAGAGGTGATGAATAGTATCTCTAATTGTTATAATTTTATCGTTAAAGAAACTCATGAAGTCATCACTACTCAGAGCTATAGGAATAGATGGCTCAATAGAGCTGTGGCTATCTGTCAGCCTGGCTACAGTGCTGAAAAGAAACCTTGGGTTGTTCTTATTTCCTTCTATTAGTGATGAATAGTAGTCTGATCTGGCCTTTCTTAGGGTCTTCCTATAGGTTTTCAGACTGTCTTGCCAGTCTAAACGAGATTCTTCCAGTTTGGTGGAACGCCATTTACTTTCAAGTTTGCGCGAGATTTGCTTTAATTTACGAGTTTGGGAGTTATACCAAGGTGCTAGTTTCCTTTGCTTCATCGTCTTCTTTTTAAGGGGAGCAACAGAGTCTAAAGTAGTCCGTAGGCAGGCCGTAGCACCGTCTACGAAATTATCAATTTGAGAGGGACTAAAGTTTACATAAAGATCCTCTGTTATATTACGGCACGGTAATGAGTTTAGTGCTGTTGGAATATCTTCCTTGAATTTAGCTATAGCACTGTCAGATAGGCTTCTAGTGTAGAAGCTTTTATCTAATTTCGTATAGTCGGGTAGTAAGAATTCGAAAGTTATTAAGAAGTGGTCTGATAATAAAGGATTTTGCGGGAATACTATTACGTCTTCAATTTTGATGCCATATGCCAGCACAAGGTCAAGGGTGTGGTTAAAACAGTGCGTGGCCTCATGCACACTCTGACTGAAACCAATTGAGTCTAGTAGTGAGTTGAAAGCAGTACTAAGGCTATTGCTGTCAACGTCCACATGGATATTAAAATCACCTACAATAAGTACTTTGTCTGATTTTAGGACTACACATGATAAAAACTCTGAGAATTCAGATAAAAATTCAGAATATGGACCTGGTGCTCGGTAGACAACAACAAATATAATAGGCTGTACTGTTTTCCATGTTGAATGCTGAAGATTAAGAACGAGATTTTCAAAAGAGTTATAATTTAGTTTAGGTTTAGGATTAATTAACAGGTTTGAGTCAAATATGGCTGCAACTCCCCCTCCTCGGCCTGAGCCTCTAGAAATTTGAGTATTAATATGAGTGGGAGGAGTGGCTTCATTTAGACTGACATACTCTTCATGGCCCAGCCATGTTTCAGTTAGACAGAATAGATCAATTTGATTATCGGATATCAATTCGTTTACTAGTATTGCTTTAGAAGACAGAGATCTGATATTTAGTAGACCGCATCTAATTTTCCTATCCTGTTCTATCATTGCAGTGGTAGTTGTAATTCCAATTAGGTTGTTAAGTATTGCCCCTCTTTTGGTTACCTGTGATTTAACTGATCTGAGTCGAGTTACAGACACTGTCTCGTTTTTTGGGGCAGGTTGTGGCTGACGTGAACTGGATGCTAAATTGACTGTGTTTGCAGTCAACTTCTTATTACTTAGGGGATTCAACACTTTGTATGGTCTATTGTTGATTATAACTGGAATAGTACTAGTACTACATGTTACCCTGCAGAAAACATTTTCAGATTCATTCACTTGTAAAGTGCCATTAGGATCAATACCTGGGGGGCATGAATCTGTGATATTTTCAACAGAATGTCAATACTTAACTTTCAGTGTGGTCGTTATGTTGTCAGATAGCAGCCTGGCTCCATGTCGGTTTGGGTGGAGACCATCATGTTTCAGCAGGCTGGGCCTCTCCCAGAACAAGTTGAAGTTGTCGACATAGGGAATGCCCAGGGAAGCGCAGTGGGGTTTCAGCCAGGTGTGGAGCCAGAACAGTCTGGACCACCTTTCAGCACCCTTTCTGTAGGTAGGTAGAGGCCCAGAAATGACGATCCGTTTTCCTGTGCCCATCAGGGTGGTGATGAGAGTGGTGAAGTCTTTTCGAAGTGCTGTCGACCGTCTCTCTCTGATGTCGTTTGTGCCCACATGCACGATGATGTTGTCGACCTTAGCGTGGCAGGTGAGGATGCTTGGAAGTTTGTGCTGGATGTCACGGACCTTGGCACCAGGGAAGCAGTAGACCTTGGACGGACCGCTGGGTGTAGGGGGAATGTAGAGGTCCCTGACCATGGAGCTTCCGA
This sequence comes from Sander lucioperca, assembly GCF_008315115.2. NCBI lineage: Eukaryota > Metazoa > Chordata > Actinopteri > Perciformes > Percidae > Sander > Sander lucioperca. Next base: position 27,231,965 of record NC_050186.1, on the reverse strand, counting down.
TGACCAGCGTGGAAGTTGTTGGGTCTGAAGGGGGGCGCGCCGACTGTGTGGATTTTAACCTTTCCTTGAGCTCCAACATCTGGACAAATTTGAGCTTTTACTACAATTACCTGAGAGGCTCTAATGGCACCACAATGATCGCCCAATGTAGGGCCTTATTTGCCTTATTCCTTATTCTTCCCGCTGTGTCCCGCACCTTTGGCCAATTGAGTATGTTGAATCGATGGCGGTGAGAGAGATCACTCTGATTGGCTGTTCAGCTTAAGCGAATCAGAGCGTGAGAAGAGAAACGGAAGTGAAAAAAGCAAGCAAATGACTAAAGTCAAGGTCCAAAACAAATTTGTTATATTAATTAAGATTTTCTTTTTAGCGGTTGAGCTCTTCAGCAGAAACTGGTTGTAAATGTTTGCTAGCGCACAGTGAATTCAATTTTGTTCTTCCAACATCGGGTTGTTTTGTTAATGTACTAACTGGCTAACTAGCGTCCTGAATCCATCCTATTGGTGTTTAAATGATGAATACATACCACTGCCACCTGCTGGTATGGAGAGTTCTTTTCTCTCACGCTAGTTGGCTATAGGCTGTAGTCTTTACGGTTTGTTAGAGTGCAACTTTTTGGGCACTTTGTCGCCACTAGTTCTTTGATTTGGTGTGTCTGGGCCTCAAGCTGAACTGTCTGTATGTCAATTGTTGATTGCTGAAGTTGGTGGCAACGTCATTAGTTTCACAGGCATTTAGTCATAAAGCAAACTACTTGACACATTTTGAAGTGATGATGGTGCCCAATGAAAAGTCAGGAGATCCAGAAAGTGAACATGAATGTCTGCAACCAATTACATGAAAATCAAAGTTGTTGAGACATTTCACTCAAAGCTGCAAATGTCAACCTCATGGGGGCAAGAGGATCACCAAAATAAGTAGGATTCATCCTCTGGGGACCATGAATGTCTGTATAAAACGTAATGGCAATACATTCAGTAGTTATTAAGATATAGGTTATTAGTTAGTTATTAGATATAAGTCTTGACCAAAGTGGTGGACCAACAGACCGACAGTGCCGTCCCGAGAGCTACGCCGTTAGCATGGCTAAGAAAAGCATACCAATGCTTGTGTGTGCTTGTATTTGTCATGCCACTCATTATCATTGAGTTTCCTCTAAAAACAACCATCACAGGGACTCACATTATTTCTTCATCACTTTTATTGCACAAACAATTTAATACAATCATATCGCACGATGAAATGTCACAGTATTCTTCACCTAAATGCAAACAAACATCCACAAATGAAATACTGAAGGAGTGAAAATTACAATCAGAAATGCAGTCTGGGGCGCCCGGATAGCTCAGTTGGTAGAGCGGCCGCCCATATATAGAGGCTTACACTTTGACGCAGCGGGCCTGGGTTCGACTCCGACCTGCGGTCCTTTGCTGCATGTCATTCCCCCTCTCTCTTCACTTTCATGTCTTCAGCTGTCCTGTCAAATAAAGGCCTAAAAATGCCCAAAAAATAATCTAAAAAAATGCAGTCTGGCGGAGCTGCTCAGCAAAGCAAAATCACAAATTTCCTCAAATTAGTCTCCTGTCTGGGTTGTCATAGCTGCTGATGCTAACGATGCCCCCTTTGTGTTGCATAAAACATTTCTACTCTCCAGATTATAGGAGAAATTCTGAAATGCTTGCAAGGACATGAAAGCCAGCATTAGCTTTTACCTTTCTGCTCAAAATGGTCCATATTCTTTTCAGGATTCTGCATCACACACGGTCTTGTGTTTTTCTTTGTTTTTGGCACTTTCTCAGAATCTCCTTTTTCCATTTCTATTTAATGGCTCTCAATAAAAAATGCTTCACCTCCCCCTAATCTACACAATCGTAAAGTGCATTCAAAAGCAGGGAATTTGTAGATGATTGCTGTCTAAGCTTTGAAATTGGTGTAGCTGGCTACATTCAGGTTGATATTTAACATTTATCTTCTGTTGGGACTGAAATCTTATCATTTCACAATTTAAATCAGAAGAAAGCAAGGCTGTAAGCACAAAGTGAACATTGGGGCAAATCTGCATCGTTGTCTGTCGTAGAATAGCAATATATATTAGCATATCAATATATTGGGGGGGGAATCTTGAGCATATATAATATTATTATAATATTACAATATTTATATAATATAATAATATCAATATTGGGGGAGGGGATGTGTCCCCTCCAAAATATATTACGATTACTACCTTGGAAAAAAGTATCTCAGTATAGACCTTTTTCACAGCAGACATGTTGACATGTCATAGTAGGAAAAGCACAGCTGAAATTGATAACCTTAATGAAGGCTGCATTCCACTTAGGAGAGGCCCTGGTATTGTGCATGCTGACTCACTTAAATAGCTTACTGGGACACTTGATGGAATTGAGCCATTGTTAAGGTTATCAATTTCAGCTGTGCTTTTCCTACTATGACATGTCAAAACGTCTGCTGTGAAAAAGAAACATAATCATTAAACAAGAAACATTTGTGTCATGTCCTCTGCGGATTGTTTGAACTGTATGTTCTTGTCTAAATCCAAGCCTTTCTCTTTTACTTTTTTTTCTCTGTCAGATCTTCCTCATCTATTACCACTCCTAAATACTGCCTTTCAATACACCATCCATTTTACAATTTCATGAAGTAAAGTTTTTTTGTACATTTTTTTTATCCACAACTTTTCCTTTTTTTTTTTTTTTTTTTTACAAATGTCCTGTGAGATACATGATAACCCTGATGAATACGCTTGTTTTCACTGTGATTTAACCTTTCACTTTTGGTACTATAATTACATGCAGTATCTATGCAGCCAGAGCTGTTTAAAAAGCTACCTGAGTAAAAACTGCAACTTTGTGGCCTTCCATGTTAACTATTAAAAAATGAGGCTACTTGAACAAAGTTCAATAGAAACGTCACATTTGTTTTGCATTTTGCAATCAAGCGATCAGGCTAAAATGTGACCGCCCTGAAGTCATTATTTTATTATTTATTTTTTATTAACCTTTATTTTACCAGGAAATAATCCAATTGAGATTCAGAATCTCTTTTTCAAGGGAGTCCTGGCCAAGACAGTAGTATAATAGTTCCATATTAAAATATACAGTGAAAAACAGACAACATAAAACAGAAAAAGACAGTTGGCAATTTAACATCATCTCAACATAATCACCAGCAGCGCTCAGTAACAGCACATGTGCATTTAGTACTCAAATAGTCCTTTATTCTAATTTTAAACGGTGTCATTGTTGGTAGGTAGTCTAATTTAAGATGATTCTGCAATTTATACCAGGATGAGGGTGCAAAAACTTTAAAGGCACTTTCACCGAAGACAGTTCGAGTTTGGGGAATGTCATACATGATTTGCCCATATGTTCAAAGATTACATTTCCTGGTGGATTACATTTTCCTGGTCAGGAGAGAACATAAGTAAGGAGGCAGTTTACACAGTATGGCCTTAAAAAGAAAAATATAATAATGCTACAACCTGCGATTGTGCAAGGAAGGCCAACCAACACTCTCATACAAGCTACAGTGATGAGTATGAAAACTAGAATTAGTTACAACTTTGGTTTTGGGGGGTCATTTCCCTAGCCAGAGGTCTAAAGTTAAGATTCAAGGGTCATACATTGGGTTGCTGAAGTTTCCAAAATTGGTGCGTTCATTGTTGTCCAGAAGAGGGCCGTAGGATCTGTGTCTGGAATGGAGAGGAAATAGAGAAAATAAGTTGAGTGGAGAAAAAGGAAAGAAATGTGACAGGGAATCATTCCGGTAGAGGCAGACTGATTAGATGACAGTATTCTTACAATAGATAATGGGAAATAAAGATACCTAAATAACTGCTCTTTTGGTTATACAAACATTTTAAAGCTGATATGAAGGTTGAAATAATCCCATTGGTTGAATGGTCGGTGAACAGTTTTGTGTTCTCCTTTTGTAAGGATAGTCCCTATGAAATATGTTCACAGCGGGTTCGGTTTGTGGAAAGAACATGCTGCTTTTGATTCTTTGAAATGTAATGCTATGAGCTTTGCTAATCAAATTCCTTTCATCTTCATTGCAGAGGCAGAAATCTCAGAGACAGAAAAACAACCTTTTGGTTATGTGATTTGGGTGAACTCTGCTTTTAAAGGATTGGGCCAAAAGTCACTGACTGTCCTCTGTGAGGCTAAGAGCAGGGACATGTTCGTAATTGCTGTTTTGCATTAATATAATATGAATATAATCTACCTTTCCCACACAATGTAATGACTTGAGTTTAAGTACATTTACAGTAGCATGTGAGTGCTTTGTAGGAGATTTGTTTGAGCTTTGGACTCACTGGATCCTGTAGTAGTACAGCCCGACAAACACTAGGAGGACGATTGCGATGAACGCACAGAGAATGACTGCAATACTTCCTGGAGAGAGAGAGGGAGAAAAAGAGAGACAATAATTCTGATATAGCCATTGTTTTTAAACAAAAAAGTTGTATTCCTGCAATAAAGTAAAGATCCGTTCAAAGTTTTTTCAAGCACTTCCATGCTAGCCTGGTCCTACCAGACTCTCGTACATTTTATTTGTACAGAGAGTCTGGCCTCTCTCCATTGACAAGTGTTAACTTCCTTGAAGGCGGGTACTCTGTTGAAGTTTAAAACTATTGGATCTGCCCAGAGCCACTCTGGTAGCCTGGCTCCACCCTCCTACGTACTGTCTGGTAGGACCAGGCTAACAAGAGGGGAGACAACAACAACTATTGGCTTAGCATCGCTAGCGTTAGTCTTAGCCAACTCATTCAGGGCTAACGGAGCGAGCTGGAAAATCAAACTGTTCCCGAACCCCTGAAAGAGTAATTACATTACTTTATTAATTACTCATCAGTAAAAGTAGTGCATTACATTACTTTTGTTACTCTGCACAGCTACTTTCCTACTGTTACTTTCCTAGCCTTTAATCGACAGGACACCTTGAAGACAGGAAAGAGGAGAGAGAGGGGGGACGGCATGCCTTAAAGGGCCACGGGTCGGGTTCAAATGCGGGCCCCTGCCAAGGACTCAGCCCACATGGGGCGCACACTCCACTGGGTGAGCTAGAGTTCGCCCCCAAAAGTGCCTTTTACGTCCAACTGGAATCACACCCTCTCTGTAATCCTTTTTGCAGTCTAAAATCATGTCAGTGTGTTTCTTAAATGTATTGCCATTTGTTTTTATTATTAAAAGAAATAAAAAAGGTATTTGGGGAAATATCAGAATTGTTCTTTTTGGTCTCAGTCGGCTGGAGGGGCGTGTCCCTTTCTGTGTTTGATTAACAGCAGCTGGCAGGCTGCCAGAGTACTGGTGTTACACCGTGGGGAATGAAAGACAAACAACAGTAAAACTAACTTGCGCTGTAGCTACATGTCACGGCCACACCAGTATCAAACTGCAATGTGAATGTAGGCCTATGCATCACATTTTATAGTTGTTGAGACATTCCACTCCAAACCACAACTATCAACTTCATGGTCGCGCTAGATGAAAAGTCAGGGGATCACCAAAGTCATTAGGATTGATCGTCTGGGAACCATGAATATCTGAATAATGGCCACACTAGGACAGCACTCCAATCTGATAGTTTATTGCCACACAACGGAGGTTTCGGGCAGCACCCTTCCTCAGCGTGTGCACGTGTGAGCGTAAATACAAGCTCCACAATAGCCCTATTAACTTACATTGTAGCTTGTTTCGCCGTTGCCGACTGCAGCGACATTGCTTAATACTGGACCAATGTCAAAGATTGTTGTTCCCATCAGTCACTTTAGACACAAAAACGTAGGAAAATAGGTTGAAAAAAAAAGTAGTTACCCTTTTACACAGAATAATCTGAGAGGCAGTGATTGGAAACTATTTGGGAAAGGGCAGGCACTTTCAAAAAAATACCTGGCAGGTGATTGGATGAACCATCTGTCTATCATGTCCGCCAATTGTTGTTTTGAATGTCGCAGCTGTAAACCATGCCCGTAGTAGCCAGTAGTTCCTCACCAATTTTATAACTGCCTGTGCACACACTGAGGATGGGTGCTGCCCGAAATAAACTTTGCTGCTGGCAATAAACTTTCAAATTGGAGTGCTGTCCCAGTAGCTTTATTTATGGCTATTCACGTTTATGATCCAGCACCCAGCCTTCAAAGCTTTCTAAGTATCTATGTGAGTTGAACGTGTCCGGTCCTATTTTTTATGAACCATGAATATCTGGCAGTTTCATGACCTTGCATGGCAGCTGGATTCTCGCGATATCAAGGGATCACATATCACACAAAATCTATCTTGCCATGGTTCAAGTAATGTATTTGTGTCCGGACAGCAGTGAACCGAACCAATCAGCGTCCGGTGAGGAGCTACTGGCAGCTACGGGTTCATCCAATCAGCTGCCAGGTATATTTTAACAGTGCATGCCCTTTCCCAAAATGTTTCCTATGACGGCCTCTCAGATGGTTCTGTGTTAACAAACCATCTGGCACGTCAGGTTAGCAATTTAATTTCATTTCAAGTTTTGACATATTTCAGTCTGAACCAAAATGGTGGACTTATGGACTGACCATTAGCCATTGCTATCCATACAGCCATGACACTAGCAAAATACAAAAAATAAGGTGTGACTTTTCAGGAGTTTTATGAGGTTTTAAGTGTTGTCACCATCTAAACACACCCATACAGTATGTGGCTGGCCTCACCTGTGTTATACTTTATGTGACTGAGTTTAATCTCTAACTGTGTATCAGGTAAAATGTGATGGCCACTTTGCCTCACAATGTACCATGGCCTTAAGATTGTTTTCCAAAAGACCATGCTGACCTTTGATCTTAATTAGTAATCTCCTTGTAGGAAATTGGATCAAGTACAAGTAATGATTCATGAGTAATGACTGTTGGCTCAACAGTGGTCTGGGAGGACATTTGAGGGATTTGGGGACTCTGTTGAATGCTCTGACAAAATGTAATTTTGTCTGTTTACTGTAGATTATTAATCTTCAAATTGTCATGGAACAAAGCTGGCTGATCTTTGACCTCATTTGGCATTAGGTGGGTGGAGTGTAAGATAAAGGTTTGTGCTAGGTGGAGATAAAAAACATTCAACAGTCAAGTTCATAAACCGCCGCCCTGGAGTTCAGAGTCAGATGCATTATCAAATTCAATGGTTACTGATGACGGGAAGAAAGTTATTTTCAGCACCATTGACCAGCCTCTCTAAGTCATTAGGGCGTAGATAGGCCTTTACCTTGGCTATATTCCTCAGCTGAAAGAAGCTAGACCTGACAACGGAGGAAATCTGCTTCTCAAATTTGAAGGCGTTGTCGAAATAGACACCAAGACTCTTTACAGTGGAGCAAATTTTAGGAGCTAGTGGGCCTAGGGTGCCGACATCAACCAGATCGTGATGTCCAAACACTATAACCTCGGTTTTGTCTCTGTTGAGGTTGAGGAAGTTTAGGCTATTTGTTTTATAGCAATGTATGCTATACATAGAATGTTGAAAATGATCTTGGATTTCACTCAGGAGGCTATGTGTTAGTTATTCAGGAAACAATAATCTTTGTGATGCATAGGGAGACAGCAATACTAAACGGGTGGATGAAACAGTGATGTTGGGCTTTTTTAGTGACGCTCAGGTCTCCCTGTTCTTACACTATTTCATTCAAAAATAGGTTGCAGTCATACTTTCCACAATATTTTGTTCATGTTGTAAAGATTGTTCGTAAATGCTTTTCGACTAATCATATTGCATTGGGTGCCTGTGCTAGTGGAGAAGGCAAATCACATACAAAGCAAGTGGTCTGTTTGGCTACATGTCCTTATCAAGGTAACAACAAATACAGGCAACGATAGTAGGTATGGCAGCAAGCAAGTATGATATTTCAACGTGGTATTATTGATACCATATAGATACAAATATTAGATGATCAATATGCAAAGCAAAGTGCAATCCCTATAAAAAAAAAAACTATGTTACACAGTGGATATTTCTAATCTGATGCACAGCGGATGTAACAAATGCAAAAAGAAACATGACTCTTGAACAAAAAGTTGAGAACTGGCTTAGAGTTGTGCCCCAAAAACTTGACTTGGACTTGCATAAAATGACTTCTAGCTTTCACACACTAAACAATATAAAAACACAAAGTAACTTGTACTTTTGAGTGGTTTATTGTCCAAGTACTTTTATACTTTTACTTGGTATGTCCAATGGGAATTTTTACTTTTACTTGAGCAATTTCTTACCATTGACATATATATAATGGACCAACAGATCCAATTGCTCTGGACGGAGACCAGTGAAGGATATTAGAAGCACTTTTCTGGGGATGGCTGAGCGTTACTGCGCAGCCTCCAACTGAGAGAGACAACGTAAAAAGCGTAGGTATATGTAAGGAGATAACATAGGCACAGGCTAATTATTGCTAACTAAAATGCTAGTTAACATTAGTAATTACACTTAAACGGCTAATGTGAGACGAAACTGCCTGCACGCTCCTCCTGTACTGTACAGTAATTTCTCTACTGCGTGACAGTAAGTCGCATGGTTATGACACAATCGTTAGCCTATTTTTATAAAAACGTCTGCTACGGAGCCATAACGTGAGATACAAGGTAATGGAGCCTTTTATACATTGTCGTGTTTCTTTAGAAATAAACAATGGACAAATAGAGTCTTTAAACGCTTCAGATGTGAAGTTATTCGCAGTCAAAGTGGTGCCAAAATGAATGGCAGTCAATGGAATGCTAACAGGAGGTGATGGCTCGGTAGCATCAAAATGGCGCCATAGGAGCTATGCAGTCTGAGGAGAAGCTTACCCCCTTGGCTTTCACTCATTCAACTAGTAAAGACTCTGCTGCAAAGTAAACAAGGAAGTGTGAGAGTATATTGTTCACATATTAACCACAGATCGACACAGTGCTAAAGGAGGTCAAAGAGAAGGTGGAACTAATAATCTGATGTGTGGACTCTGCATGTGTACATATGACCTCTTAAATCAGAGAGGTGTGATCGCCCTAACCCCTTACCCTAATGCAACTTTTGTTGGTATATTCATATTGATTCACAGTTTAGAAAGCTTCTTTTTGCTGCAGTTATAGCACCACCATGTATGTGGCCTATAAAAAAACTCCTGGAACATGTTGGGTAGAAGCAATTATTTTATTCCAAGTCCTTTATTCCAATAAGTCCTTTAAACCATACACCAAGCTGGTTAAGTTGTTCCTACCCTTTATATGACCCAAATGAGCGTTGTATGTGCTCATATCTAAACCACAGAACGTCAGTCGTGGTTTTGAACTTAACGGCCGTTAACTGCACACACCATGTGTAGTGGTGTGTGCAGTAAGCTTTGCACCCTGTTGGTTCTTGAACGCACCTCAACTAGACCAAATTAGCTCCACCCAGCCCAAACCCCCTCGTTAGCTGAGTTTATATAAAGCACCTGTATCATCATGGCTGCCTCTTTTTTTCTACTGAACCAAGCCCTATGCTTGCACTATGCGTGCTACGCTGGTCGATGTAATGATGCCGCTGTTGATTAAGAGTAGGCAGACTGTTCAATGAAATAGGCTGTGAGAAAGTGAAAATGGAACTCGTGAGCAGAAAAAGTGTTGTTTGGCAGTACTTTCAGTCAAAAGAAGGCCATTCAAGTCCAGCTACATGTTCAATTTGCAATGCCGATTTGTCTCGTGGTGGCAAAGACCCTAAACAATACACAACATTACCGCTGTTAAAACATTTGTGTATGAAACATCTGAAAGAATACGAGTTGTGCATGAAGGAATCTACAGACAACAGCCAAAATGCAGCAACTTCAGGTACGGCAAAGGAAGGACAGTCACAGCTAAAAACTTGTGTTAACCAAACGGAAAAAAAAAATACACTGCTGTGGACGTTGTCTACTTGATTAATGTGTTTACTGTGTTAATGGACTGAGGATGGGAGTAGGATTCGGTATTCGGATTTGGCAGAAAAAAATCTGGATTCGGTGCATCCCTAATATCGTATAAAATTGAGTTGCATATTAAACTCGGTCTCCAATAACGTGTGGGCGGCCTAGAGCCTTTAGATATACCCTTTTATGGTGTATACAATACTAACCTACTACAATATTTGTTGACATATTCACATATTTATACATAATGTTTTAATGTTAAAATGTGGCACAGTGAATCCTTAAGCTTAACTGTATCTGTGGATGGCTACCTTACCTATAGGCCAGTAAGCCTTTCATCAATGTTGTGTACGTTACAAAAAGATGTATTTTTACAAATAATATGTTTGATTCATATAAACGTATTTTCAGTGATATTTATTAATTATTGAATGATGAATTGATAATTATTTTTTAGCTACCAAACTATAATTTGGTGGCCCCCCTGCAGCAACTCTGAGGACCCCCTAGGAGTCCCGGACCCCCTGTTGAAGATCTCTGAACTAGAGTGTAAAATAAAGATTGAATGAGTATATAAATTTATGTGCATAAACCTGTCGCACAGACATTTTTTTATATTCTGTTTAAACTTTTACTCGAACGAATGTGAAAAACAAACCAAGAACTTTGTGTCGCTGCGTACCTGAGCTCAGAGCCTTGGACTCGTGTCCTTCCTGTAGTGTGGTGGTTTTGGTGCCGGGGCTGGTAATGCTGGTGCTAGAGGCCTGGGTCTTCATTGTTATAGATCGGGATGATGTGAATGAGGAAGATGAAGCAGACATGGACAAGGTTTGTGTTTGAGATGAAGTTGCCGAGTCTGGAGTGTTCTTTTTCTCAGTGGTGGCTGAAGTTGGGGTGGCAGCTGTATTGTTGATGGACGGAGCTGCACTGGTGGAATTTATATCGGTGACATAAGCTGTCACTGTACTTGTATTGTTGGTGGACAGAGTTGTACTGGTGAAATTTACATTGGTAACATTAGCAGTTGTCACTGTACTTGTATCGTTGGTGGGCAGAGTTGTACTGGTGAAATTTACATTGCTAACATAAGCAGTTGTCACTGTACTTGTATTGTTGGTGGGCAGAGTTGTACTGGTGGAATTTATATCAGTGACTGAAGCAGTTGTTATGGAAGCTGTATTGTTGGTGGAGGGAGTTGTACCGGTGATGTTTATATTGGTGACAGGACTAGTTGTCATGGCAGGTTGAGTAGTTGGTTTCACAGTTGAAGGCTGGGAGCTGACGTCTGTCAAGAGTAGACCTGCAATTCAAAGATGTTTTTTTTAAAGCACATTCCTGCAGTTACAACACATATTAGAGCATACAACAGCAATTCTTGTTGTTGTTATGGTCCCCACAGTCTGGACCAACCGAAGTACATTTCCAGTATAAATGACCCTCACCTTCCGCTCTCTGTGTTCTGTTCTGTTCTCAAACTCCGTTCGCATCGGGAAACAACAACAAACTTCGAGCTAGCCAGCTACATGCTAAAAATGGCAATGAAGAAAGAATTTGGGTCGTGCATTACGGCAAGCTGCTTGGTTCTTTCGGGGAATGATTGTAAAGATTTACAAAGAATAGGTTTAGCATTTATTATCTAACTAGGACATTTTGGGACCGATTGGTGGGGATTGCTATCGACGAAGTACTGTACACACAGTGATACACTGGTAAGAGCAAATCATGTTTAACCATGTATCCAGCTAATTTAAATAGCTCATGTTACTGTATTGTGTGAACAGGTAACTTCATTTAATATTTTATGTGGCGTTTTCTTTAGCGGGGTGCAAATGTTCCACCAAAACAAGTTCCTTCCCCAAACCATGGATGGCAAGGTGGGCGGATGTAAAGCTAGTTAGCTTCAAGACAAGAACAAACCAGGCTAAGATAGCAACCGGTTGGCGGGATGTAAAACCTGCAGCCTTTCCAAAGGAGCAAGGGCTGTTATTAATATTAATGCCTATGGTTTTTGGAAGAAAATCTTAAGCAATTACATATAGGTGTAATGTTCCAACCCATTCTCACTCCCAACTCGTTAAATACTGACGCTTGGTCTTGAAATTTTAAACCCCACCCACAATCTTTTCCTTACCCTAACTAAGTGGTTTTACCCTGCATGTTGAAAAATTATGCCAAATCAGTCTCAACCCAGAGCATCAAAAAGTGATGCAAAGGGTTCCGACCATGCAGATTAAAAAATAATGCCAAAGGGGTACCCAGAGTTTCAAATATTGCAGCAGATGGGATTTGACTGGAATTAGGTCTTCAACTTAAAAAGCAGTTGAAGACTTTGCTATTCAAACAGACTTTTAGTTAGACAAGGATTTTTATGGCTGTCTGATATTATGTACCTATGTTTTCCTCTGTATTGTTATCTTTTTCTTTTTTTTTCACTTTATTGTGAAGCACATTGTGATTTTTATCTGTGAAAAGTGCTATATAAATCAACTTTACTTACTTACTTACTTACTTACTAAAAGTAAGACTTTTTGCGTCAGTAACACTGACGCAAAACACTAGGTCAGGTGCCAAAGGCACCTGACCTAGTGTCGGATTTTGACGCTCTGGGAGTGAGACTGTGTTGAATGTTCTGGTTTCCACATACTTTTGAACATGCAGTATACATACAGTATAATCATGTATACAGTACATAGCATAAAACCATACATACCATACATTTTTTTATTTTAATCTTTTTTTATTGTAAATAAATCCTATGAAAAGACAAAAAAAGATGAAAAACCTGATCTTGCTGCCATTAATACTCAATAGAACACTAAATGTGTATTAATCCACTGCTGAAAATAGTTCCCAACAAATGCACTATTTCCCCGTTTATACAAATCTTAAAATTATCAAGTTTTGCCATAGGTATTACACAAATAATTACAAAAACCCAAAAACCTTACATAACCCAAATGAGTGTAAGAGACATGCAACCTACAGTATACAAAGACTATTTGACATACATAAACAGAGCATCTGTGTGTGTAAGTGTGTGTATGATGAGTGTTTTTGTGATTATAGTATGAAATGTTGTGAGTCGTGGTACTGTGTTATAGATATGAGAGGGAGTGGGTATCAAGTTTTGAGTATGTTGGATTAGGTGAGGCTCACCAGAAGGAAGGGAGAGGGGAAAAAAAAAAGAGTGGGGTGGGGGTGGAGCTTGGTAGGAGGAGTATTGAGGAGCAAGGTGAAAGAGCCAGTTATTTCCTCCGACTCCTCCGGGCCCCACCGTGGCCAAGGAGCAAGCTGACCTGGGGGGGGCACAGGCCTTTCGAGGGGGGAGGAGTGGGGCGTCCAAGGGTGCATGATGCCAGAACCACCCCACAAAAAAAAACATAAAAAAACTGATCTTGCTGCCATTAATACTCACTAGAACACTAAATGTGTATTAATCCACTGCTGAAAATAGTTCCCAACAAATGCAGTATTTCCCCATTTGAGTACTGTTTGTACAAAACTACAGTGACCAGCTGTTGTAGATTAAAAAATAATATAACTATATATTTCTAAGCTGTAGAGATTTATTTAATAGATCTTAAATAGATTCCAATGGGCTTGGGGCTGGTTGCAACAGACAAGGTGGGAAGTCAGAAAGTACAGAGAGATCAGATATGACTAATTTAAGGTCTTCTGGTACTCTGGTTTGTCACTGGCGTATTAACTAGTCTTTTAGAGAGATCAGAGGGAAAGACACAAAACAATTCTACTGGAAATGACTAATAAAGTTTTTCATCATCCTGTGACAGAAAGTCATAAATTGAAGTGATTACACATTATCCTGTGACGTAGGACCTCCATTAATACCTACAGGATTCGAAACAGCACAGTGTTTTTTAGTGTGCCATCTACACAAATCTGTTCAATGATCACACAGTTAGAAAAGGTGAAAGAATCCAATGTACTTTTTCACTTATTTAAAGAAAAAGAGGACATTTTGGAGCTTAGCACCAAACGTTACACAACAAAGAAGCATTCGGTTGTGTAATGTTAACCCCCATCAGGTATAGCCGGCTTGAGATTTTAACTAATTTTCTCTTGAAAATTATCCTGTGACACAATTGATTGATTGATTGATTGATTTTATTTGACCACTTAAATATAAAACTATGAAACAGTACTCTGTGCCATACATTAAAATACATAAATAGTCAGGGATGACACAATAAAGCCCAAAGACTTATTTCTATTGTGGTCCGTAACAACCAGTGAAAAAAAATGCTTCTTCTTCTTCTTCTTAAAAGATGCTGTAACCTCAAATGCTACAGCACTTAGGTTGTAAACAGGAAATTGTCTCACCCAACCAGCAACTTAACCATTGTGTTGTCCTTTGGGTCAACGCCAGGCCAATACAAAACGTCAAATAAACTGGACGGGTCCGGGTGACCCGAAGACCAACACAAGGGTTAAATGAAATCTGGAGACATATTCAACAATTCCAAGAGTTTAGAGCTACACCATATAGTAAGAGGTACAATTTTTTGCAATGGAGCCTGAATATTAATCAGAACTCATACGGTAGTAGAAGTGGCTTCTCAACTTTCAATGTCTGCATTCCCCCCACCTCGCTCAGCCAAAATGTTCTTCAATTTGCTGAATTATATTGATACTTAATGTGTGATCCTCCCCATCAGTGGTGGAATGTAATTAAGTACTACGTATTAACTCAAGCACTGTACTTAAGTACAAATTTAGGGTACTTGCACTTGTTTCTTTTCATGCCACTTTCTACTTCTACACTGCTACATTTCAGAGAGAAATGTTGTACTTTTTACTCACTACATTCATCTTTATTTACTTAAGTAAAGGATCTGAATACTTCTTCCACCACTGCTTCCCATACTCTGACTTGCTCAAGATATTGACAAATCTTCCACATAAAAATACAAAGACAATTTAGACTTTTCACCACATCAAATAGCATGCATTGCTGTCAGAGTCCACTTACATGTTATCAGAGTTTGCAGGCTGACCCTCATCATTGTGTTCTGTTGACTGTGTATACCTCCCAACCCTTGTGTGGCTGCAGCTCTGTGCTCTGTGCTCCCTGTGGACAGCTGTAGTGTGTGTGGCTGCGGAAGTGACTGATTATAAGAGCCTGGGGGCGAGGCTACATGATGACAGAGTCACTTTTAAAAGCTCACAGGGCGGCCTGATCATGGCATCACGCTGTTTTAATAAGCTGTAGACCACAGGAAGTTGAATTATAGGTAACAACCTAGATTGGTTCTATATTTTTAGAAGAGCTTGATGTAAATTCTGTGATGTAAAAGTACCAGTGAGCCTATTGTTTGTGATAGTTTACAATATGGTATCACTAATATTCCTGTATGTGCTTATAATATGCTATACTATTAGTGAGTACAAGATGTATTTATTGTTCTCTACCTTTCCCCACTCCCTCACAACTGTAATATTTCCAAAACACCTGTTGTTTTTATAAGTATTATCTCCAAAATGATGTCCCCAAAAGAAAACTTTGTCAAAATCTTTTTTATCTAAAAAGATACATCTATCTTTTTGTTCATCTAAAAAATGATGTCCCCAAAAGAAAACTTTGTCAAAATCTTTTTTATCTAAAAAGATACATTTATCTTTTTGTTCATCTAAAAAAAAAAAAAAAAAAAAAAAAAAAATCAATTGCACCATCTAGTGATCTGAAAAAGCAATTGATTTTATTATTCAGGTCAAAAAACAGTTAAATTCTCATGTGACATTTATATAATAAAAGATCGATACTTGGCATCTGTATCATATTTCCACAAACAATATCGCGATGTTATGCTGTATCGATTTTTTTCCCCCACGACTAACCCCCATCAACCTCAGCTGTACTAATTCACCAGTGTTAGCATGCTAACATGCTAAACGTAGGAAAACCGTCACAGGTCAGACTCGAACCCTGGACCTTCTGCGTCGAGGAATAAACCTCTGCATATGAGCGTCCGCTCTACCAACTGAACTAACCGGCCATCTTTTTAGGCATTTTTGTCACGTTTTTCATTGTTCTTTTATCAATTTTTTTCAAATGCTATAACATTGAATAAACACCCAAATTCAATCAAAGTAGCTAACTGATTATTTATTTTACCTGAGAAGAGCATTGTATGGAACAATCCATGTTTTTTTTTTTTTTGACAATTTGGTTGAAAGAAACCCAAACTTCTGATATAGAAACTTTTTGAAAATGGGTCAAATTGAACAGGAGGGCTAAGTGACATATGACATTGTAAATTGATAAAATCATTCTGCTTTATGATACACCATGCATGCAAGTTAAAGGAGCTGGTGTTTTTTTGCCCCCAACGTCTCCTCCAAGGCAGCGCAGCAATGGTTATGTTTAGGGTTAAGGTTAGGGTTAGCTGCCTGGAAGGCGCTGTTGGAGGCAAAAAACACCATCGAGCGGAGCTGATGGCATAACATTTCACTGGAATTGTACCTCGTACAATTTTATGTGACAAATAAATTGATTGATTTGAAATTGATTTAAATTGCATTTTCACCTTTATTTGAGAGGACAGTGTAGAAATAGGGGAGAGAGAGAGAGAGAGGGGGGGCGGGGGGTATGACATGTAACAAAGGTCCCGAGGCTGTTATCG
This sequence comes from Sander lucioperca, assembly GCF_008315115.2. NCBI lineage: Eukaryota > Metazoa > Chordata > Actinopteri > Perciformes > Percidae > Sander > Sander lucioperca. Next base: position 27,215,421 of record NC_050186.1, on the reverse strand, counting down.
AATCTGGGATGTTGCAGTGAAGTATGTGGCGTGCGCTGTAACCGCTCGGCTACCAAGCCGTTTTACACAACGAAGATGAACACAGTGTGACACACTGGCATCGTTGTCTTTGAATAATATTGGTTGATAATAATTCATAAATCTGGGATATTTTTCTTAACCCTTGTGTTGTCTTCCCGTCTACCATGCAACTTTTAGTTTTTTTACTGGGTCACAATTTCAAATTCAAACATTTTTGCCCTCCTTCCCAATGTATTTGTCACTTTTCCCAACGTTTTTGTCACTTTCAAGTTTTTTCTGGGCTCTTTTTTTACGTGAGGGTTAGAATAAAAAAATCTTCAGCAGGCAGATTTTTAAAGCAGATTTTTAGGCTCGCACTACAACTCGATAGACTGATGCTTATGACTCACCTGCTTTCAACACAGTTTAACATGGTTTTGTGTAGGGCTGCAGCTAACAATTATTTTTATTATCTACTAATTGCTTACTCTGTAAATGCCTGCAAATTGGCACACGTGGACATAAGTTTCAAATGTTGGAAGAGAACTGACCGTGTCACGGTGAGCTGGAATTAAAGATGCATTCTCTTGTCAGGGAGAAAGTTTGTCAGAAAGTTTAACTAAAAAGTGTAAAAACCTACGTAGCCTATACAATTCTGAGAGAACTTAAAGGTGCTTTAATCTGGCCATCACCCAGACGAAAAGATCCCAAAGGATCCCTGAAGTTGTCTATGGCTCGCAGCTAGAACATTTTTATTGACACACAACGTTGTTGTCTAACATTGATCTTTCTCTGGATGCTTTTTTCCAAATACACCTGTCCCTCAATAGAAGATAACAGATGCTTTTTTTGTCTGTTCCTTTCCTTTCAAAATGTGCCAGCATTAGCACCACAGAGAGTATTTCTGCCTCCCTACAAGTGATCTTAAAAATGTCCCCAAAAATCACGTATACTGCTAATGACATTGTTTTGTCTCACTGCCTTGTCAATCAATACAAATACGGACACTATTTGCGGTTTGACTTGAAATGACTGCTCTTTAGCTTGTCAGGCACGTCATTTAACAGTGTGGAGGCCTTGTTTTTAACTGCCCTGTCTCTATATTCTAAACAGGAGGAAGAATTATAATATATAATATATGTTGGGTTTTAGGAAAACAACGGGACGCGGGACAACTACGAGACAGTTGAGTTTAGGAAAAGAAGAACGGGACGGTTGAGTTTAGTAAATGTGACACACGGAAATGTCACACGCGGGACACGATCCTGTCGCTCTTAATGCTACGTCATCTTCTCATTGACTTTACATTGGCATTGTTTTCCGTGGTGACCACACGGAATTTTCACACATTCCGTGCCACCACCACGTAATGCGGTGTTAACAGTTCGTGATCATTTCACGGGATTCTGTGAGACCAGGCCGTTTACGGCATTTGCGCTCTAACTGGGACGTTTTGGGACTGATTGGAGGGATTGCTGTGGCCGAAGTACACACAGAGATACACTGATGAGAGCAAATGAGGTTTAATCATGTATCCAGCTAATTTAAATAGCTCATGCAACTGTATTGTGTGAACAGTTAACTGCATTTTTTTTTCTCCTATCCTAGAATGTATGTGTGGTTTAGCCAGAGGTTACTCCACAGCGCTGTGGAGATAGGTCTGGCAATGCCAGACTACTTTTCATGTGATTGCAACACATTTTTGCATTGGCCAAGGAAGAACCCATTAAATTGTGGAGCGAGCCGCATCACGGTATACACAAATTATTTTTCACTTTCGTTAACATTGTGAGATAGGGCATTTGGCCTCGGCAGAATAATGCCATACATCCTAAACTACAGTAAATGGTAGTAAAAGTGCAAGTGAGAACACAAAGCCAATTGTAGAAATATTTTGACTCCGTATCACAATCCAAATTCACAGGTAAACATCAGAGTAAACAGAAGAAAAGATGAAGATGGCTGTCAGCTACGATCTATGGCTACCGTCACGACTACATCGACAAGCATGACCATCGCTGCGTCCATCTCCATCTCTACGTCAGACGGGCACCGGGGCAAGCATGGAGGGTCTGGCTAGTCCACACAGCATTCTGGGATGGGAGAGAAACTTGCTTTAGTTTATTGGCATTTCTTCAAACCAATCACAATCGTCTTGGGCGGCGCTAAGCGTTGGACAGAGCCACAGTGCCTCTGCAGAATAGCCTCGGGAAGGAACTTGTTTTGGTGGAACGTGTGTGCGTTCAAAGGTTGTTTTAGTCATGCAACAGAAAACTGAGATTGGACAGATAAACTAGCTAGTTCTCTGGATTTACCCTGCAGAGATCTGAGGAGCAGTTAACCATAGTCCTCAGAAATCCACCGGAGTTTAGAACGCCAATGCAAAGAAAGAGGAAGGTGAGGGACATCCTGCAGAATTTCCGGCGACTCCTGAACAATCCCAGAAATAAAACATTGTTGATATAGACTACTGTGCCTGCGTCGGTTTTCCTGCGGGATTTTCGAGATCTGTGGTGTCCTTTGGCGAAGACTTGGCTGGATCCTGGAGTGCCGCTGCAGTTCCACCGGGTGACTCTTTTTCTGTTGTTCTTTTTCCACATTCTCCTTTATGATTAATCATGCACTTCATACAGAGAGCAGTCGCTATGGAGCTCTCAGGGACAGGGAGAACTGGTACAATTGAACTACTATGGAAACGTGAAAATACAAAGGCAAATAATTATACTCTTACTCACATCCAAATGTAAATTGTCTGCAAACTGGTTTGTGATATAAGTTTTTTTTCTGTACACAATTTTTAATTTGACCAAAGTAAAAATGTCCTTGTAAAGTAAAAATACATTTGGTATTTGTACATATGTACATGATAGTAAAGTGTTTTTGCAAATGTACTACATGCTAAGTATATGAAATGTTTCCAATATAGAAGTGGAGGTACCTCGTTAGCTACTTGACCCTGCTTACCCAGAAGCCTATGTCCCTTCACAAACCTCCGTTGGGTTGCTTCTTTTGGTGACCTTGACTACGTTTACATGCACATAATATTCCGGTTGTTGCCCTTATTCCGAAAAAAGACTGTTGCTGTTTACATGGCTAATGAAAGTGAATTTTCCACCAATATTCCTGTTTTCATGTAGCCCTGCAATATATGATTTTTTTCAAAGTTTTCCAGCGGTGGTGGACTTGTTGGAAAAGGTTGGCGTAGTGATGTGTGCACATATCCAAAAACCTGTTGATATCCAAGTCTTTGATAATGTTTAAAAGTAACTGTGTTTCTCCTTCTTATTGGGTCTGCATCCTTGCTAACTGTTGGCTGGTTCGTTTGTGTCACAGCAACCATAGCAACGCACAGAGCTGACCATAAACCGTAAACAGGCAAGAGGCGGTAAACTGGGTGTAAACTGCGGTAAAAACCCTGATTGAGACATATTCCAAATGCACTATATACATATATACTTCAATAAATTCTTTTAAGAATAGGTTGGATGCATTTTGCCTGTCAAAATGTGTAATGTATAATTATAAAGCTTGTCAGTAATGTTTGTAACTTATTTATGAAATGTTAAAAAAAATGTAATCATGAAATTAATGTGTTTTATGAAAATAATATGTATGTTTGTTTTGTGTTGCTTGAGTGTGGAATAGAGGATTTTATATCCCGTACCAGAATTTTTTTCCCAATAAATTTCAATGTCCAAAGAATGCTTCTAAAACCCGAATAATACCGGAATATCCCACGTCTTAATCGGAAAATGCTATATTTGGAAAAAGGCCTTATTCAGAATATCCAACTGAAATATGCTGTTTACATGACCTCTATCAAATTATTTGGAATAATAGTGGAATAATGGTGTGCATGTAAACATACTCATTGACAACATCCACATCACATTGTTCACTGCATTCATACACCTTAATACACGACTGATCTCGACTTTTTCACCACATTGTCCTTATGTCTGCATTTTAATTTTATAAATGTCAGTTTGTTAACATTAAGTTTGCCGTGCATCTCCCTCCTTTTGTTATGGCCTGCGAGCCGGTCATAACGCAGACTAAGTCAGATAAAATCACCTTGTCACTGTTAAACCCACAGACAGACGTAAAGGGTGACCAATAGCAATGATTTCTAATTAAAAAAAAGACAGCTATGGAGATACAAGGTTTCTGCCGACAGCAACAATATAAAAGAACACTGGACTATTGGCCTTGGCCTATTCTTTATATATTTATTGAACAGAATTAAAGTGTGCCAAGAGTAGTGAATAAAGATAGAAAAACTGAGCATCTTTGTAATTGTGCATATTTCATTTTTGTTTTTTAATGTATTATAATTTGTGTTTTTCAATTTTTGCCCTTTCTTTTGATTTCAGTGTGGTCACATGGTCTTGATAAGTGACTGCACAGACTTCATCAGTCTCTTTCTTTCAGTAATACAGCTGACCCTGTTGTGTGTGTGCTGGTTAAGGCAACAGAGGTTTGGTGTTCAATATTCACCATTTGTGGTTTTGAAAGTAATGTTCAGAGCCTTGGGTTGTTCTTATTATTATTATTACAATTATTATTATTAGTATTACAATTAATTCTCTAGCTGTGGCTTTTAAAAGAAATACCTGTAGTTTGTGGTGTAAGCCAGAAGAGAGCAGTGTAATCATTGTGATGTGGCCTGCGATTACAAAACCAGTGAAGTCATAGGAGATTAAAAACACCACTGTATTGGTCTCTATAGATTTAGCCCCTAATGAGTGAGTACATTAGGTCTATATGTTAGGAATATTATAGAAATACCACATATTAAAAACATGAGTAAGTATTGTAATGACATTTTTTTATGAACGTTTTGTCCCAGTAGGCTACCTTTTTATTACAGTGAAAATACATGCATGACCACAGAAAATACATCACTATTGGCCTTGAATGATTTCCAATTATCAAATACCACTGAACGTGGTGTGTTAACAGGCCTAACCACAGCTGAAAAGATGCTGGCTCTCCGCCGGCTGCCTCCTCACACACTTACACTTGTACAATGGCTATACACCTTTCTTAATGTGATCACCATAGAGCTTTCAGTGGCTAGAATGCATGGCGCCAGACCGCCAGTCCATCCATCCATCCTCATATGCTTATCCGGGGTCAGGTCGCGGGGCAGCAGCTCCAGCAGGGGAGCCCAAACTTCCCTTTCCAGAGCCACATTAGCCAACTCTGGCATGGTGGGCGCCAGGATAGCTCATCTGATAGAGTGTGCGCCCTATGTACAAAGGCTCAGTCCTTGTCCCAGCGGCCACAGGTTTAACTCCGTCCTGCGGCCCTTTGCTGCCTGTCATTTCCCCTCTTCCCCGCCTTTCAAATCTTCAATTGTACTATATAATAGAACAGTGCTTGAAGTGGGAAAAAAAGGTGCCGGTACTCTCTTGCATTGGCAAATCATTATGACATTTGAGATTTCTACAGTGAAAAACAAAACTTGGAGATATTGTTGGTACAATTTATTGTTATTTATTAACAACATAAATGTATGTATTTATTTAAACAAGTTGTGTGTGTGTGTGTGTGTGATTCTCTTGACAGCTTTAGTCCCCTCTCTGTCTGGCCAGCAAGTGACGGGATGCTGCTACATGTTTTGCAGCCCAGTTTGTTATCTTTAAAAACGAGCCAGCTGTTCATGGAGCAAAAATACATAATTTGGTCCCTTGACCAACAGTCAGGCCATCCATGTTTCGTTACTCACGTTATTGTTGACGTCGGTGTCATTGACCAAGGTAACGTTAAGGTTGGTAGCTGCAGACTCCTCATTAACGCTAGCTGTTCCGCTCACATCAACGTTTACGTTAGTTTGAAGCTCATGAATTGTACCTGATGTTTCTGGTTGGACTTGGACTTCTGTTGACGTGTCTGGCTCTGGCACACACGTTCTTTTAGTACCTTTCTGAAGCCAGGCTAATATAACAACTTACAAACTCGATACACTTCTTTTATTTTCTAGGTTTTCAGCAGTGAAAAATCTGTTACAGGCAGGCTGCAGGCATCAGCCAGCTGTAGGTCATGTAGTGCCCTCTGGGAAGTGTAGTTTATGTAACGTTAGGGTCAAGCTCTCTGACACTGACGCTTTCTCTGTCAGTGGTAGAGTACTGGCTACATGCAAGAAGTAGCGGTACGCAAGAAAAAGTGCAGGTACGCTTAAGAGTAAAATGCAGAAGTGCCGGTACTGTGTACTGGTGAGTACCGACCCACTTCGAGCACTGTAATAGAGTCCTAAAATGCCCAAAGAAATAATCTTTAAAAAGTCTGGCATGGCGTGAGTGAGAGAACTGTTTCATCGTGGCGCTGGTGTGTATGGTAAGATAAAGGAGCAACTGAAGTGAGGATGTTTTCTGTCTATGCTTGATGCAAGTAATGTATGATGCTGTAATTCTTTAACTTATCCTGAGATCTTGGGGGTGGGGGGGTCGCCACCACAGAGGCTTTGCGGGGCGAGTGAAGCAAAAATGTTCTCGAATATTGTACATCCTCTGTACTACTTGTGTACTTGAAGTGTGTGTGTTTTCTTGCTTACTTACTTTAAGAAAATGAAAAACATTTTAGTCACAAATGGTTTTACTATAGGGTTTTTTTGTGTTTGGTTCTCTCTCCCCTCTTTTCTTTCTGTAGGGCATGTGTGTGGCAGGGAGCATGGCTGCTTTCTCCAGGCAGCTTCCACTCACCTCGTCAACCTGCTCCATAAAAGCCCGATCCTCACACCACCACTCTGCCACATGACTCTGTCATGTTCGGTAGTGCTGTGTTTCTTCCCCCTCGTGTTCCAGAAATCCAGCGTATGTACTTTAGTTTCTGACCTCCAGCTCTTTTTGTAGACTCACCTGTGGTTTTTTTGTAGGGGTGAAAATAGTCAAAATATTCGATGTTTTGATGGAAAGAGCCTGATTCCACTGCCAGTCTCACAGTCGAATCTTCGCAGCGCCGTAAAAACCAGTTCAGACCATAGATTCTGGGTGACAGGAGTTGAAACTTGCAGCTACTTGTAATGCGCCGGTCTTCAGAGATGTATAGTAACAAAGTAGAACTACTTCACTACTGTACTTAAGTACTATATATATATATATATATATATATATATATATATCTCTTTCAGTTCAGGCACCGTTTTAAAAGTCGTATCATGTTGATAAGAGCATTAAAATGAGAAAAAATAATGGGACAAAAAGAAATCAAGGGACATTTAGAATAGAGAAAAATGTGCGATTAATTGCGATTAATTGCGAGTTAACTATGACATTAATGCGATTAATCGCGATTAAATATTTTAATCGTTTGACAGCACTATATATATGTATATATATATATATATATATATATATATATATATATATATATATATATATATCCCGTGTGCCTCGCTGCCCTCCTAGTTCCAGTGCTTCAACGTCGGTTTTTTTACCCTTCCATCCTCTGTTGATCATCTCCAAGCTGGCCAGCTCCCTGCCACCACTGCTTCTGCGCCAGACTCTTTTCGTTAATAAACTTTTTACGCTCACCAAGCAGTTCCAATTCTTTGCTTTGGGGTGCAACTTCACCCACAACCTTACCAAAAGTACACACAGTAATGTTAAGACATTTTGTGCCATGGGTTAGTACTGTTTTCAGTGATAAAGGACAACAGCAAGAGGTTTACGTACACCACAGTGGAAGATGGGAATAATGGATGCCTCATGCAGTGACCTCGCTGTGACAATCTCCCTCTGCTCCCGACCGATTGCCTAATTAATGGGCCCTGGCTGCTGATAGCCCTAAATTAGTTTGCAAAACAAATGAGAACTGCTGCCGTGCCAGTGAAACCTCTGTGGGGAAGGGCAGTGAAGAAGGCGCTGGCATGAATGTATAACAAGACCTAGACTTCTCTAATATTTGAGAAATACCTTCATATTTCTTTCTGTATTTTACATTAATAGTCATATATTGTACAATATACGATTAGGACTTTGTTGCGTTGATATTTTAAAAGCACAGCGAAGCAGCGGGTGGAGTTTAGTGTTCCTTTACCGCAGATTGACACCGGCGGACATCTGGTTTTTCCGAAGGTTGAACCAGCGCCCACACAGTCATTACAACCTTTCAAGAACTTTTTTTGCTTCATGCAGCACAGGAGGCGTGTTGCTGTTACAAAATACAAAGGGTAAAACATTAAAGGGATTTTTCAGGTGCCACTTCATCAATGGAATAATGGGGGCAATTATCCCTGGAGTGGAGAAAGGTCTGCAATTTAAATGGACTGTTTGATTGAGGCTGGAGTTTAGCCATCACTAGATTAAGTCCAGAATGGAGGTGTCAGTTTCTGTGTGTGTGTGTGTGTCGGACAGAATAAACAACATGTTTTGCTATCCCTGTAGCCTCAAAATGGCCCTAGAGGAAATGTCACAGAGTATTTTATATCAAAATATATTAATGTGCTTAGTGAATCTCATGAGAACATTTTAATTATCTAAAATATGGCATTATCTGAGTGAAAACTTGACATTATGAGCTGAGAGCGCTGCCAGAGGAAGCTCATGGAGTGTAAAAGATTCATCCTCTGGGGGACAGGATTGTCAACAGCAAATTTCACTGAAAATCTAGAAATTTAGTTTTCGAGATAGTGTCATGGAATAAAGTGTTATGTAAGGAAACGTGATACCTGACGGTGGCACTAAAGGGAAGTTTGGAGCGTCACAAAACCTTTTGGGCACCACGTCTATCCAGTTGACAGCTGTCCCATTCTCTGAACCAAACTGTTGCCCAACAGACCAACTGAATGACAAAAGGAAAATAAACTAAAACTGACAATTGTGGGATAACTGTGTACCTCAAGATTGACTGGCAGTGCCAATGGAGGAACTAATGTGCTCTTTATGTAGCATGTTTGACTTTTATGCGAGAAACTTTGAGAGGGAGTTTGCGTCCCATCAAAGCAATAGGGAGGTTTGTTGGGTTGGTGGATGGGTCAAACAACACAGGACTTTCACCCTGGAGACCGGGGATCGTGTCCTGCATGTGACGTTTAATTTCCGCGTTGTTCTTTTCCTAAACCCAACCGTCCCGTTGTTGTTGCGCGTTCCCCAGAGACCGTGGATCGTGTCCCGGCGTGTGACGTGTCCTTTCCCCGTTCTTTCCTTTTCCTAAACCCAACCTCTGTATAGATGCTTCCCATTACGTGCTGACCACCACAAAAAAAAACGACATAAACGTGTCCGTGTACACAAATCAATAGATTAAAAATAACGTGACCATTTCACGAACTGCCGTGAGACTGTGTTGAAAGTTGGCTTGTTTATCTGCCGTGACAATCATGGTAGCATGGCTGAAACCATTCTCATTGAACATCTTGCAAATTGTGTTTTTTTCAAAATCATCCAATGTCAATGTTTTTTCTGGCAATACATGCAGAGCTCACACTGTACACCAGTTTTAGGCCTTCCTCATTTCAGAAGAAGAGGGAAATACTTGTTAGAAAACAATAGGACCAAAATGTGTCAACTGAAAAGGAACCATAAATCCAGCACTTACTGTACCACTTAAAATTATTTTATTTAGTTACAACATTACGGCCTATTCGACAAGTTAGTGCAAGTGACCAACAAAGTGCTGGATTTATGGTTTCTTCTCATTTCTGGAGAATGAAATCAACTGGTTCAAATAACAAGCCCACATAAAATCCACAAAAAAAATAATTTAAAAGGTAAAGTGGGTTAAAAAAAACCCCTCCTCAAATCCAATCCATCGTGACATTTGTGCATGTGTGTTTATGTGTGTGTGCCTAACTTTATTACTAGGGGGCTTATCCAAAGCCCAGTCATGTTGTGAAATATTCATTTGCAATATGTTATCTGACCAACGGAACTCCTGATTGTATGCAGTGGGTATTTTCGGATACTAATCAAGTTATGTGCTTTTTTTATTATGCACAAACATTTCCCGCTGTGAAACTGTTCCCTCAATAATTTTCTCCTGTTTAATTATCATCACCTGATTTAGAATTTCGAAGCATCATATGTTGACAGAAGTAGGAAGTTACTTTAAAGAAAGTCAAACTAGGTATTAAAAACAAGATAGAAAATAAACTGCATTTCCAGTCTGCATATTGAATCAAATAACGAAAGGTCAGACAGATTCAGCTGTGCAGGTTTGCCTCACTGTAAGTGATTTGGCACATCATACAGCTGCTACCTGATGCAGGAGTCCCAGCTCTCTACATCTTAAAAAAAAAAAAAACGGCAATATAGCTGCTCTTTACACTGTACAGACGAGTCAGCTCATCCCCTTATGCTCGCTGTTCCAGTCTCGGCAATAGCCCAAAACTTAATGAGCCAGTGACCTTTTACAGCATCATTTTGCACAGACGGTCTACTGCTAAGTCATAATCCACACAGCCTTGCCAGACTGCATGATTTGCATTTATATTGACGAGAGGAATGTGTCGATTGATGCAGTGCTGGTTGTGGCAGCAGCTGCAGCCTGGACACAGTCAGATAAAATGACATATTGGGTCATCTGGGCGCCTTTTGGTCTCGCCAGCCGAGCTGAAAATAGACAACTTTTTCTCTCTGTTTAACACATTGTTCTGATGAAGTCCCAAAGGCCGTCGTAAAGATTGGGGTCGATGGTGATGATCAATCAATAGCTGCTGGGAGAAGAAATCAATATGAGCGAGTGCAGGGACATTGTTGAAGGATTTGCTCTTTCTAACATTGCTAATGGCAACCAACATACAGGTTTTGATTAGTGACATGGTAGATTATTTTGAAAGCAGCTATAGCTGATTCTTCTATAATAGCAATTTATCAAATGACAATGTGCAGTTCCCCTCGGCAGGTTCATTAATTTGACCGCCATTACGCCAATGACAATCCTGTTTTTTTATCTGTAGCTATGCCATTATGTTCGAATATCATTATCTTTATCAGAGATATCTGCTATTTAATTAAGGTCCTATATTGTCATATCAGTCTAACCCAATTACCGTTAATGAGTTACTTTTAATTGACTGAATTTGATTTTTCCTTTCAGGACTGTATAAACAAATTCTGTACGCCTACTGGTTCACAAATGCTGACGCACACACACACACACACACACACACACACACACACACACACACACACACACACCTTGTCCAGTCTTCATGCTAAGCTTGGCTAACCACGTCCTAAATCTAGCTACGTACTTACTGTAACACACATGACTGCTATTGATCTTTTCAGTTGGAAAAAAAAGAGAATTAGTGCATATCCCAAAATGTTGAACTGATTGGTTGTGATAAGTCAACCCACTCTTATTTGGAAGTATCTGGAAGCAGGCTGGTGTTTATTTACTCCTCTCTGTGTCAGGTTTTGCAGAAGAGGAGGAAGGTGAAACAGAAACAGAGAAGGACACAAGCATGCACTTAGTTACACACACACACACACACACACACACACACACACACCTCAGAGTCATTTTTATTTTCTCTAATTCTCTCTCACACAGCTCATAATGACTTTTGACTTGAAGTGTGGTTCCTGATACCTTGATAGAAGACAACCCGCTTGGCATGTAGCAGTGCTCTGTTCTTCAGAAATAACAGAGCGTAGCATCCGGTAATTGACCAATCACAATCAAAGTGTTCAACATAGCCATGTGATGAGCACACAAGACTGCTTCTTAGTCCAATCCATAGCATCCCCAGGTAAGAGGATCTTAACAATGTGAGCATGATCGATGGCTGTAATAAGCGAGGTCAAACCTTCATTAAGGTGATGGGGATCAATATCAGCAAGTTATGTAAAAGACAAAGAAGTACACAAGATATATCAAACACGTATAACACAATATAACAAATTTATGATGAGGTACAGGCTTTATAGCCCATACCATGGGTTCTCAAATATATTACTCAAAGGTCCGCGTGTGAATTTCTTAGGGTTAGGGGTCCGGAACGATTGGCAATAATGGTAATGGAATTCAGGTACTTTTTTTCCGCCCTTTTTCCCCCGTTTATTTTTTGCCGTTTTTTCAAAGTTTTTTCTTCTTCTTCTTTTCATGTTTTTGTCATTTGTATCTGTGCATATTCAACGTGCCTAATCATTTATTGATCAATAGAAAATGTATTTCAAAATAGAAAACTTTACATGTATTGTATTCATAACATGACGGCTGGGTCCAGATTGACTTGCCCTTTTGGTCCGGACTTTGAGAACCCCTAGCCTATACAATCAGGCTGTTCTCATGAACCATTAGTACATATCGCTACGAAAAGTAATGCACTGTAATTAGGGGTCCAAGCCCGAGTCTGGAAGAAACGGCGGTAGCAAAGCTGCGGCGTTCGCACAGCAGGGCTGTGGAACTCTATTGTTTTTCTACTGATTTTTCTTCTTCTTCATTATTCTTCTCCGCCTAAAACTCCGACTACAGCCTAAACCGTACATGGTGGGGGGTTGCCGTTTTCAGGACTGGTCCGAAACGCCGCAAGGACCTCAGGCGCAAAAATTGACCCACTTCCACCACTAGGTGGTGCTATAGCAGAAAAAACGCGATTGGCCCTATAACTCCCACACCGTACACCGGACATTTAAAAACCATATATTCACGTGTTCCCTGGATCAAACTGAATCACGTGATATAGGCCCCGCCCATTTCCGCCTAGACGTTTATGCGTGTAAAATCGCGATTTATCAAAAACCTACTTTTTCGATCTCCTCCTAGACCGTGTGACCGATCTGCACGAAACTTGGACCATAGCATCTCCAGACCGACCTGACAAAAAGTTAATGTGTTTTATAGGATAAAAATTGCGCATATTACGCACGAACAAATTTGTGTAGCTAACTATTAAAACACCAACTTTGCCATATCTCAGCCAAAATAAATGGTATCAACGCCAAACTTTAGATTCTTGTTTGACATGACCCTCTGGAGGTCCCCCACACGTTTTATGAAAATTGGTTACTAGGGGGCGCTACAAGTACAAAAAGTTTATATCTCATGAACGGCTCATCCGATTTTTACAAAATTTGATGGGTACCATCTAGGGACACTCCTGAGGCCATCTCTAGAGTGGGGTACTGAGGGGTCAAAGTGGGCGTGGCCTATGGGACCCAAGTCTAGATTCACCACTTACACTAATGTGAACAACTTTAAATTTACAGGGTAGATAGACAATGGGTCATGGACCACACCTACCAAAAATTACACGTGGACCACTAGGTGGCGCTATAATGGTTTTTTGCCTTTAACTCCCACATTACACATCGCACATTAGAAATCCTTACATCCACGTGTTCCTTGAATCAAGCTGAATCACATGATGTAGGCCACGCCCATTTTTTCTTAAAATCTTTTTCGCAATGCGCAAAAACAACTTTTTCGAACTCGTCCTAGGCCGTGCAACGAAACCTGGTAGTTAGCATCTCCAGATGGACCTGACCAAAAGTTATTCATGGAATTTTGCTACGTTAAAGTATACGCATTTGACGACCAAACAAATTTTCATAGCTAGCTACCACACACGTATCATATCATATCTCGGCCAAATTAAATGTTATCAGCAAGGAACTTGAGACTATTGTTCAACATGCCATTATGATGCTCTGTACCAAATTTGGCGAAGATCGGCCTTTAGCGGGCGCTATAAGCAACGTTTATTTGTTTTGGCCAATAACTTAAAGTGCCCATATTATGAAAAAATCACTTTTTCTGGGATTTGGGGTGTTATTTTGTGTCTCTGGTGTTTCCACACACATACAAACTTTGAAAAAAATCCATCCATGCTGTTTAGAGTGAGATACAGTTTCTGAATGTGTCCTGCCTTCAGTCTCTGGGTGAGCTGTTCAAAATCGGCACGGCTTGTGACGTCACAAGCCGAAACGAGCAGGCTAACCGCAACCATTAGCTCGTAGCGTTAGCATGCTAATACTAGCATGCTACCTCGTTCTCAATAGCAAAGCACTGCTACAACACACACAAGTTCACCATAATCTACAAAAGAACTACTTCCATGTGCGCCCTCATTTAGAAGTCTCCCAGCTAATCCTGCCTTGTAACTGACCGAAGTTGTAGAAACAGCCTTTCTTTTACTGTCTATGGAGCTAGCTATCTGACATGATCTACATCTGAGCTACTGCGCATGTGCAAGTGTAATCAAAGATAGTACAGAAGAAGAAGAAGAAAAGAGGTCTCACTCTGTAGCTAAAACAGAGACCAGCTGAAAAGCAGTGAGAGAGAGCGGTGCAGTACAACAAAAATATGGTGTTTTTTGAAAATTAAACCATGTAAACCTATTCTGGGACAACCTTAAAATACAATTATGAACCTGAAAATGAGCATAATATGGCTGCTTTAATGCATTTAAATGGGAAATTTACATATACAATATCTCTGCCACAGTAAAAGCAATCACCACGGAACTTGTGGTACTCGTTCGGCATGCGGCTCTGAGGCTCTGTACCAAATTTGGTGAAGATCGGCCATTAGGGGGCGCTATAATCAACGTAGACATGTTTTGGCACTTTAACTCAATCACTGTTAATGACATATTTGCAATGGGATTGTACCACAGACCTTGCAGCTCACACTCAATATTTACTGATATTTACCTCCTACCATTAAGTTTTGGTTTTTGCTTTCGCGTGCTCCCCTAGTTTTCTACAATAAACAAACTTCTTAACCCACCTGACAAAGTTTCTACAACCTTCACAGTGGACAAATGCAACTCTTTTCTCTCACTTTTTCAATCAAAAATCAACACCATTCATAGGCGCCGATACTGTGGGTGCTCTGGAGTTCGAGCACCCACGGAAAATACTGAGCACCCACGTGTGCCAGACTGCCAGTAAGCTACATTCATTTAAAATTAAACATTGCAGTTGGTGCTAAGTGGAGCGTCTGTCATAGTGTGATTGGTTATGTCGGTGACATTGATTCTTAATTTCCCACGAAGCTGATCGCGGTTACGTGTCAGTTAAACTTTTCATCTCCAATACTATCTGTATCTGTGAGAAGTGGCGCTGTCCTGAGATGAAACCTACTTTACGGCTTAATTATCGAGTTAATAGGCATGTGTGTTCGCATCGGCCGTTGTCCATTTCCTAAGGTTCTGAAATGCAAACTATTTTTGACTACTTTTTTTTAAAGGGCGTGCACCTGTGAGTACCCACGGAGGAAAACATAAATCAGCACCTATGACACCATTTACAACAACCTGACCACCTCCCCTGCTCCTTCAACCACCACACCTGCCTCCCCCCTCCACCCTCTCAGTCACTCTCTCATTTCTCTCTGCTGTCCCCTGTGGTCAGGGGGGTTAAGAAGTTTGTTAATTGTAGAGAATTGTTAAAGGTAGTCTGTGTATGCATGGAGATGAACTGTTAACCACTACATTTGCAACAGCAATGTATCGCAGACCTTGCGGATCAAACCTCTCGATATTCACCAATGTTTGCCCCCCCCACGTAATGCTTTAGGTCCCGCTTTGGCGCAGCTCCCTGGGTAATGGGGGCGAGTGGCGCAGCTTCCCGAGGCGTCAGGGGCGACTGGCATCGGAGGCTTGGACCCCGTCATAACTGCTTGCAGTTCTAGTTTGTATTTATTGCTGTATGCGCCACATTGACTGCTGCCGTGCAAGACCACAAAGCGCAAATGTATTTATGGTTGGGTACCTTTCGCATCTGAACCAATATTGGCACCGGTACCGGCGCCTGGTGTTCGTTCTCGGTATTCAACTGTACTTTTTTGGTATCTTACTCTTACTGAAATTGTAATGCCTGGTTTTAACAACTACAAAATTTGATTACAGTTTAAAAAAAAAACTCACAACTTCTCAGTTTAAACATTTTATTTAAACACAATACAAACACCCTCCCCACCCCACATATGAACATTGTATCCCCCTCCTAAAAATACAAAAGAAATATGAACATATGAACAATGGACAGTAAACATAAAAAAAACACACACTCAGTCAAGCTCAAACATAGATCAATCTGGTGGCTCAGTCTGGTCTGCGGGTCTAACAGGGAGCTACTGGCCGCCTGGCTGCATCCAGGGGCAGCAGCTAGCTAACGGGAGCTAACTGATGTTCTCCCCTGACTGAAAGGATGAAGCTGTCATGGGTGTGGTTTTCTGTTGTGATTTTTCTTTCCCTTTTTCCTTATTTGTTCACTGTCTCCTGTGTTCCTGTATTCTTTCTTTGTGTTTTCCTATTTTCATCCTTTTGTATGTTAATGCTTTAGTTTCCTGTTTTATTTTGTAGTCTCTGTTTCTCCTGTGTCATGTCGTTTGCTTCCTGTGTGTATTTTCCCTCCTTTGTGATTGTCTGCCCTGCCCTGCCCTGATGTGTTTCACCTGTTCATCAGCCCTCATCTCACCTGTCACTCGTTACTACCCTCGTTACCTTGTGTATTTAGTCTCTGTGCTTATTTTGACTGTCTGTCTGACTGTCAGCCAACCTGCTTGCTGCCCCCTCACAGCGAGGGAGAACTAATCACTCAACGAAATCCCGACAGTTTGCTGTCCTGGCTCCTAAATGGTGGAATGAGCTCCCTATTGACATCAGGATGGCCGAAAACTTGTGCATCTTCCGCCGAAGGCTAAAAACACATCTCTTCCGACTACGCCTCGGATAATGAAGGAAAAAAAAAAAAAAATTGTGTATATATATATACACATGGATTTCTCGGCAACGTCATCACTGCTTGCGCACACAACCGGGGGGCAGAAAGAAGAGGTGTTTCGTGTAGCTAGTAGTAGTAGCAGCATATTGTAAGTCAAAATGCCAAGGAGTTGTTGCGTGGTAAATTGCACAAACAGAGCCAGTGATGGGTGTCTGATGTTTAACATACCTAGGGGAAAGCATGCTTTTGCCAAAAACCGGCGGAGGTTATGGCTTCAAGCCATAAGAAGGGCAGATTGGGGTCATATGTAAGAGTCAGGCTCCCATTGTATCAATCAGAAAAGTTGCAGCTTGTTCAGTTGTTCAGCTAATATCTACCTGTCAGGGCTGTAGTACTCAAGTCCGGACCGTAGATAGTTAAAGGTCCATACTCGAGACAAGTTTAGACTGCTAGCTAAAGCTACGCCGATGTTTTGCTAACGTTAGCGCAACAGCGTTAGCCTAGCCTGCTAGGTAAATATTACGACTGCCTTTGGAGTTTCTTATATCTGCGTCCACATTGTCAACATAAGACCTGTGGCGTTAGTGCTCCTTTTGTACCATAATGTTATTGAATAAAATATTAAGCTTCGCTCCTACGAGATAGGTGAGTTTTTATTACGTTACACACAAAGCTAACTGGCTATAGTTAGCCTATATGCTAGCGGACATTAGCTAATGTTGCCGAGGCAGCGGCAGTAGAGTTTCGGCAAGCTAACCACGACAGTGTTGTTGCCCTCTCACCCACAATCAACCTCTACTGCCCAAAACAGTCAACCTGCAGTGATGTTTGAAATGGAGACACATATCGTACCTTTCGCCCGGGAATCCTGGCCATTATTTTAAGGCATAAACCAACCATAGGGGTGCACTCAGGATGTAACCCTGCTGCTAACATTGGCTATTACATTAGCCTAAAACGATAATTATAGCCATACGTATATATCACAGTAACACTGCAAAATTAAAGACAGACAAACAGATCCAACTAAAATCACGTTTATTAGCAGACCAGCTCACCAATCTGGCTTTCTGCCCCTGGTATGCGCACGCACCCTGTAATGTTTGTAAACAGGAAACCCGTCTATATATATTAGGGCTGTCAAAATAACGCGTTAATTTCGATTAATTAATCTGAGAAAAAATAACGCGTTAAAAAAAATAGCGCAGATTAATCCATTCCATATTGACGTTTGACACGGAGCTGTTCTAGCCACCATTCGACTGTAAAATGAAGGAGGGAGACGAGAATGTGCTGCCTGGATCATTAATTGGAACATTTACTTGTAAAAATCTTCTTCCTGCCAACCCTGACTACCGAGATCTGGTGCCACTGATATGTCTGCACTTCTCTCTGATGCTCTGAAGACGATACAGACAACACAAACACCGCTGCACGTTACGCTAGTTAACACTATACTCGACAGCAGCTAACGTTAGCCTACCGCTAGCTAGTAGCTGGATTAAACACGGTTAAAATGTGACAGCTAACGCTAAATGGTGTAAAGTTTGACTCTGTTTTACTGTAGAAGATTCAACACCGGTATGTAACAATCTGCAGCTGCCGTCGGAAAAAAAACACAGACGGTGCGTTCGATGAAACTGGTAAACTACAGCCTCGTGGTGCATTTGAAGTTATTGTAAATGTCCTTTTCGCATCTGATGGTTGTTTTTGTCGTTCAACAGCAATTTACTAGTGAAATAAGTTATTGTTATACATTATTATTAAATCATTTAATTTTGACCATATGGCCTTAGCAATAAACAAGCCTTCTTTAATGTCACCAACTGTTGTTTAGTACCCTTTTTTTTTCTTTGGGTTCAGGCACCGTTAATTATGTATGTGATTAATTTCGATTAATTAATCACAGAGTATGTAATTAATTCGATTACATTTTTTAATTGATTGACAGCCCTATCTTGAACCTGCACTTTTCATATGGCTCTTTGTAGCATTACCTATTTAGAGCTAATGTACTTGCACTTACTACTTGTTGTCTGGAGTTTGCACCTTCATGGTTGAACGCACTTAATTGTAAGTCGCTTTGGATAAAAGCGTCAGCTAAATGACATGTAATGTAATAATGTAATGTTCTCAGGTTGTTGGTTTTTGTGTGGATCTTGTTTGCCAGTTTTTTCCCTGCCTGCTTTAGGACCCTTTTGTTTGTAAGCCAAAATTTTACATTTGAGAACCTTGGCTTCTTTTGTTGAATTCAGAGGGTTTTGTAGATAAGACATGTTCATATTTCTTAAAGTGTAGTCTCAAAGTATTGCACAATGGTCCAGAGAGAATGAAGCCTTGGGGGACAGGCAGAGGCTTTTCATACAGCCCTGGCAGGTTTATATTCCAGGCTTTCATCTCATCCATCAGGCTTTCTTCACTACAGGCAGTGCCCCATCAACAGCAGCTGGGCTCCCACTTAAAACTGGGAGAAAATAGCTCACAAGGATGTTGGAATAGGGTGGGAGCTGGAAACTGAGTTTAGACAGAGTGCAGCTTTGAAGTAGAGGCCAGCCATCCATTCAAACTACTGCCATATTGTTCTCCTCAGCCACATGTTTCAGCTCAGGTCATCACATCATTAAGTTTGCCAACGATTCAGTCACTTTGTCCTTGTTCCGCATAATGATCCTGATGATGGTGATGGTGATAATTTTACCCATTGGTGTGAAGCCTTATTTCTAACCATTAATGCAGAAAAACCAAAGAGATGGCAATAGATTTCAGAAAAGAATCCTACTGTCAGCTCTCCTGTGTGCTTTGTAAGTTGGTATGGTTTACTGAACCACAAAAAAAAATGTCAGGAGATAGTTAAAGTGTGCGTGAAAATTGCATGCACTACTCTGACCGAGCTCTCCAATTTATTCAAAGTGAGAATTTTTAAGAAGGTAGAGTCACAACCGCTCACAGGCATTTCAGTTGCTCCTGTCTTGTCATAGGTACAGCCTTCGTAGATGCAGGACTAACTGCCATACAAGCACTTAATGGTTAATCGTTATTTTACTGTTGTCTTTTGTAATGATCGTATGTGTCGGTTGCTGTATCACAAATTGCCCCTCAGGGATAATAAGGACTACGTTACCTTGAAAAATTGGCAATGTGATCCCACCTGTGTGCTCCTGAATGTAAGACTGAACACAAAGCGTAGGAGGTGTCTCGAAAGATATACAAAGAAATCTAACTAACCAACAAAAATCACATAGTTAGGCCTTTTCAAAAAAGTAGTAAGGTTGTAGGCTTTAATAATTCAGCACACGCTATAACAACAAAGCCATACCAGCTTAATATGACAGCATCGGATAATATTAGGATGGCCTTGGTCATCTGCTGATATGATTGCTTGCAGCACGCTCAGCTGGGTTGGACCGTCTTCATTTTGACAGCTCCATGATGCAAAGAGCTTTCTGGGAAACAACAACAGGCAACATGCTGCAAGTCAAAAAGTACCATACAACCACCCCCGACAACAATCATGGAAATAAGGCGCAGGCAAACAGTGGCACTCAAAAAAGATTAAAGTTGTTTAGCAAGCTTCTACTGTTTTTTCTCTGCACCCACACTACACTACATGGCCAAGAGTATGTGGACACACAGGGCTGTTTTGTATGGGGTTCCATTTGTGCCAAAATTGAGTCGAAATGCTTACTGTCTATGTCTATGTGTCTATGTTTATGCTTACTGTCAATGTCTGTCTGTCTATCTGTCTATGTCGATTGCTCACATGACTCAACATTTGTCTGTCAATTCAACTTAGTGGAGTGGAAGGGGTAGCTCTAGAGCATCAGGTCAATTTTCAAAATATAAATGTGCAGACTCCTTATCATATACTACATCAATACACTATTTTAACAACTAAAACACAGCCACAAATCTCTGATCCATGTTGTTCATACCTAGACTAAATGGAATAAACTCGGTCTAGACTACTTACTTTTATGGTAGTAGAAGCACAAAAATCCAGGAAAAATGACAAAAACAAAACAGCGAAATCTGCAAGTCAGGCATGCAAAACCTATGTAAAACCCTGGCGAAGCCAGAACGCAGTGCATCCCGCCTGGTGGAATTCTGGGATTAGTTTTGTTCAGTATTTCAAGTACAGCACCTTTCTAAAATAACTCACCCAGCTGCCCATAAAGAAAGAAATCCTGTCCAGTTGGGGCTTTTGAAACATAGGGCATATATATTTTTAGGTAGTTTTCAGTTGAAACAGAAGAACTATATTTACAGTGTTGATGGAGTCACAGTAAATTCCACCGTAATAGAAGTCTTCCACCCAAAATGTAGAATGTAAATGTGTGCTACCTCTTTTCCCAACAGGCTTTATTTTTGCATTCACATTTTATCCCGCATGAATTTCTGATTGGCCATGTCGTGTTTACATTTTCCACGAGTTCTTGACTTACACAAACACTCTCATGTCCTCCCTTTTGCTCTACGCTCCCTCGCTCTTACGAACACACACATGAATACAAAATGGCCGAAATCCTCAGATAACACACCCAGACAGGCCCTAGCCCAGATGACTATCATTACACTGCATCTTCTAAGTATTCCAACTCAATCAGAGGTGATACAAAAGGCCTTATCAGGGCTGACGAGCTGCCCTCTCGAGTCCCCTTCTTCCTTCTTCTGCTGATTGCAGCTATCAGCGGCTGTGTGGGCGAGATGCCGCCTGATAACTCTCCTCTTGTAAATGAGCCCATCTTCCATGTATATGCTGGGAGAGGTGATGTCCCGGGGAGGTGTCATAGCAAAACACTGTGTAGTTTCAGCACACGTAGATGCTGAAAGTAAAATGTAGTGCACTTTTTGTTTGAATGTCTTACACCGTGTGCTGATAAATCGGTTCATGTTTTTACCAGCCCATTTGAGATTATTGGTATTAGGTTATTCAGACCTTTACTTTTATAGAATTTTTTTGATGGTTAAAAAGGAATAATTCAGAAAGAAATATGTTTACCTCAGCAAGCTATCATTAATGTGTCTGTAAGCAACAAACACTGCTTTTGATGCCAGATTGCTTTCTCAGTGGCTAAGTGCCTGAAAAGATAAGTTGTGTCTTTTGTAGTTTTGTGAAATGACCAGTGACATCCTGGTTAGGGATGCTAATTTAGATATTTTTTTTCTGACCAATAGCCGACCCTTGCTAATTGATCATTAACCGTTAACTGACATGCAGGCGACGTCCCAGTTCACTCGTTCATGACATATACATTGCAAAGTGGCCCAACGACCATCAGATGGACTTGAAATGGATCAATGACAATGGTTTTCCTCCTTTCTTTCTTTCATTTATTATACAGGAAAGTTAAAAGTAACATTAAGTTACAATATAAACGGGCCTGACTCAGTTTAAAAACTGGTTTCCAGCAGGTTCCTGTTCTGCAGAAACATTAAACATTAAACACAACTTACAGTACATAAGGACAGAAACATTTGTACAGGACATCTGCATGGACTAGACAGATACGGACAGCTAAAACAACAATACAGTTACAGCACATGAGGACAAAAACATAGGTACAGGACATTAGTATGGGCTAGCCAGATACAGACAATGAAAAACAACAATATAGACTTGGACAATACATGAACAATCAATGTGTGCAAGTGTAACTGTTGAGAAGAAATATTTTGTGTGCCTTTTTGAAATATGTGATGGATGGTAGTACTTTAATGTGATGGGGAATGTCATTCCAAATTTTGGTGTATCTATAAAAAAAGGATTTCTGGCCATAGTTGTTTTTGTATGAGGGAACTGGAATGAATGCCTGTGAGACTGACCTAGTGAGGCGTACTAGTCTCATATTGTGTGTTGGGAGAAGTGCAGCAATTGCTGGTAAGGTGCCATTTTGAGTCTGAAAATAAAATGCAATAGTGTGGCTGTTTATGTAGTTCTGGTAAGTCAGAGTGTTTAAGCGTGCAAGTGCAATGCAATGGGGAGACCACTTTGGAAGGTTACTGTGGTTCTTAAGAGCTCAATTGTATAGTCGTGCTATTGGTTCAGTAATTTCCTTAGTGGTAAGAGACCAGATAGGAAGACAGTAGGACATTGTAGAAAACACAATTTCATGTAGGTAGGTTTCAGAAACAGAAAAGGAAAGATATGATCTGATCTTGTTATACACATAAAGTTTCTGATTCAACTTTTTCGTTAAGTTAGAAACGTGTTCCCGATATGTAAGGTGTGAGTCAAGTAGCACACCAAGATATTTGTAAGTCTTTGTGACGACAAGATCTTGGTTTGCAAAGGTAATGGAATCAGTAAAAGAAAAGCCGATGACGTAGTATTAAGAGCAACAATGGTAGCCAATAGTATGAAAGCCCGAAATTCCACATGGGGAAGTTGGTTGGGTGGGTCAAACAACACAGGACTTTCACCCCGGATACCAGGGTTCGTGTCCCGCGTGTCACAGAAATGTTAATTTTATAACCCCACGCACGATCTCACAAAAACATATCTCAAACAGACTTAATATTTACAGTCTATGATCTCAAAGCAGTTGCACACCCCAACGGTGCACATGTTCTGAGATTGAGCATGCCCTTTCTTTCTCTCTCTCTCTCTCTCTCTCTCTCTCTCTCTCTCTCTCTCTCTCTCTCTCTCTCTCTCTCTCTCTCTCTGGGGTCGAAAATCAAGCTGTTCCACTTAGAGGCCCCCTAGAGGCCTGAACAACTTCCGTTGTGTAAACTGGATGCAGCATTTTTTGTTTTTTTTGCATTTTTTTTAAGGTTTGTGTGCTTTTCTTTTTGCATCGTTTCTGTTTTTGCAGCACGTTTGTGTATTTGGTTGTGTTGTGTATGTATATGCAGCATGTTTGCTTAATGCTGAGCATGTGTTGTCAAATTAATGAAGATGTTTTCTTAAGTTGCTTGTGTTTTGTCTATTTGCATGAGTTTCATTAAGTTGCAGTACGTTTGCCCCTGTCGGCCACCGTACCTAAAGGGGCGTGGCCTCGTTTGAACGTGTAGTGAACATCATGTGGATGATATGTTCTCTTGCTAACATTAGATATTTACAGAGCTAAAAGACATATTTAGCATCACAGAGATTAGTTTGGTTAGGGCGTTCACAAACGTTAGCTGACGTTAGCTACATTTCAGAGAGAAATAGTCTACTTTTTACTCCCCTTCATTAATCTGACAGCTTTAGTTACTAGTTACTTTACAAATTAAGATTTGTGCACACAAGACACATAGTAGTTTATTAAATATGTTTTATTATAAATTGAACTTTTTATAATAACAGAACATTACTTTTATTTAAACTTGATAAACACTTGTGTATTCTGTAAGACAACAGAACAATGTAACCGTAGAAAAGAAAATAGGGAAACCAAGACTTTTAGCATCAAAAATGTGTCCTCTGCTCAGTGTATTTTTAAAGAAAAAGTTACTCAGCCCAAAAACCTACAATAAAAGTGCATAACTCATGACCACATTGATTTCACTCGAGATCAAAGTGGTGTTTTTTGAGACTCATGAAGTGTTGTAATGTGTGCGCATGCAGGGTGCAAATTGCTGGGGGGGGATGCATGGGATTTCCTCCTTTTTGGTCTATATATCCCTGACAAGATGTCCCCCCCCCACCCCCTCAAAGTGATCAATGCTACTTCACCAAGAGACCATTATATACCTAAAATAGAAGTATTTGAAACAGTCTATTGTGTAATAGAATGATAAAATCTGTGTGGCTGGTTGTATTTAGCTGCTACAGAGCTCCGGGACGCTGGCTACCAGCTGCAGTTGTTTAGCCGCCGATAGGTGACTGTGAGCCGGGTACAGGCACCGCCAGATTACAGTCCTTTCAGGAGCCACGGTAGTGGAGTTTTGCAGAGAATTAGTGAGCGTCATGCGGCGTTAACAGTTAAGTTTAGGCACCAAAATGAGTTTAGGAAAAAGATTGTGGTATGGATCAAAACATTCCTGAGGAACGAGCGTTTTTCGCTGTATGGTGAACTCCGCGCTCAGGCTTGAAGGCGCTGTGTTTTTTTTTGAAACCACGGTGTGCTATTTCTTTTTGAGATTATTTACCATTGGATATTAAAGTTCCTAAATAGGCTGAGTGGCACTATAGCCATGGTATTGGAAGGGGAATTTAATTCTTGCTTCGATTCTTGTTTTGTTGTGCATGATCAAAAAACATCCCCCCCCTCTGCTTTTTTCACAAATCGCACCCTGCACATGTGCATGCTAGTGTAGGCTATTTTGTTGAGTCGTCTCTTGGTGAAAGGTTTATTGTGAAAGGTAACGGAAGGGGTGAAGTAGTAATGTGCTGCTATTTTAAAATAGTAATTGTAATAAACAGAATACAGTTGTTTTTTAATCCTAATTACAGGCCCGTAGACAGATCGGGTTCGGGTGGTTCGAAAGACCCTCCCTCTCGCCCCCACTCAATGCCAAAGGTTCATACATAACATTTTTTGGTAACTAGTTTTTTGTTGTTGTAGTGAACAAGTGTCTTTTAAAATAACGACGGACAATAATTTGAATCCCCCGCAAATAAAAATGATCTAAACCAAACCAAATCTTGTAAAAAGCACCACTTTTGTGAATGTGTTAACTGGCATGCAACATGTAACAATCTAACATCTAATGTATCAACAATTCACGCAACTAACTTTATGCACTCACAGCAAAATGTTTGAGGCGTGCGTGCATGCGTTTGGACTAAAAAAGGTACATGATCTTGGTAAGCAATTTGACAAGATTGTAGTAAATACTTTAACCTACTAATACTTCCAAACCTTCCACTAGACGGTCTACGGCCTTGAATTACGTAACAAAGTTCCATGTATTCCGTTACTCCCCAAGCATATGGGTGTCAAACCCTCCACAGGGAAGCTTTCAGCATTTGGTGGAGATGTTCTAGTGTACCCTGGCCCCCTGCGCATGGAACACTATTGATGCCGTGTTTTTTACGCACAGATGTTTAAGCACTTGAGGAAACAACACGCTTTTAACACTGCCTTGGCTATAATGTGTGGAGTCACCAGATCAGTGTGTCCTGATTTGGAGTGGTGTCGATGATTACACGTTCAATAGGCTTTCCAATTGCAGGGATTGAATATAATGGGAGTGGATTTAACAACCCTGTTAGGCTTGCTGGTACACTCTTGATGAAGACACCTATGTCAAACGTTTCACCGTGTAGCGCCCACTTTCCAACCAGCGGACCATCCACAAGGAAATAACTCAGCAGTATTCCTCACACTGACACAGAGTAGTTAGGGGGAAATTATTCTTCTCTGCCACTAACTCAGTCCGACAAATGGCTAGCTGGTCAACCGATGATGAAATTGGCCACTCCAAACACTGTAGCTCAATTACGTCATTGGCACTGCAGCTGGTGATGTGCGTAACCGGCAATTTCCACAGGATGCGTAACGGCTGTGGACCCGCTCCGGAACGTCGGTGCAGTCATTAGGTTTCCATTAAAGTCAATGTGTATTTCCACTGACTGCGGAACGGCTGCGTTCCAGCTCTGGCAGTCCGCAGCCCTCCGAAGCAGATACGCAGAGCTTCTATTTTTGCCGGACGCCAGAGAGCTCCGCAGCAATTCAGCACAAGGCAGATAGTGCGGGACAGGAAGTCAAGCACAGAAACAAAATAAAAATCTGGTTAATTTTCAAATCCCGGCGGATCATATTTCCCTGCACTACACCTTGAAAACACAGCACAGAGTTGTTTCCCCTCTACTCCTCTGGAGGGAAACAAACTGTTGTTGGTTTTGTGGTTCTATTCTACATGAATTCGCGAGATATTGTGGGTCCTTGTGACTACAGCTGTCAGTCATGGCCGCAGCCGTGCCGCAACAAATCCGGACCTAGTGGTTATTGACGGACGGCGGAGCACGCAGCCGTTCCGCAGAGGAGCCGGTCCGCAGACGTTCCGCATCCAGTGGAAATCCGGAGTAACAGCACAGGCTTGGAAAACATTGTCTGAATCTGGAGGTAACGGTAATAACTCTGGGTGTTCAATGTTTAAACTTGTTTTTGTTTTTTTTCACAGGACCCTTCTTTGTCATTGCAGTGACTGTGGAGCATGTAAACAGGACACCTTAAAATAAACTGTATTAAGCTATCACGTAAGAATCCTCATTTACATGAATTTAATTGTGAAGGAAAACAATGCCTCGTACCATGCAGCTACTGTGTTTTTATCTTCTCTGTTGCTGCTTTTAAAAAAAAACAACCATCATTTGTCTTCTTCATGAGATGAGTCAAATGTTTCTTTAGCAGACTGGTAATTGATCCAACTCGCCTCTTCTGTCTCTAATTGACCACATTCATCTTGGTGTGACTCTAAATCAATAAAAAACATTGTTGTTGTTGTGTCCCATTGTATTGTTTTTCCCTCCCGTTGTATTGGTTTGCCTTCCTATGGACATAATGTGTAAAACTAGACATTCTAATATGTTGTTATTGTGTATATAGTCTTTTTTTTTTTTTAAGAAGGGATATTCGAAAGTCATTTTTGGCCAATTTTCACAGCACTGCTGGCTGGTGTGTTCACTACAATAGCTACAGTTGTTCACCAACTCAGACTGATCTCATGAACCATTCGTACATATTGCTACCAAAAGTAATGCACTGTAATTCGTATGTATTCCACGTATTTGTTGCTGCATACGCTACGTTGACTGCTGCTGACATGACTGCTGGGTGGCTCATGAAACTCAGGGCTTTCAAGCGGGGAAGCGGAGTTCGTGTCCCAGGGAGTACGGGGACCAATGTTGTAGTCCAAACCACAATTCTTCTTTTTAAATCTAAACTAGTCCTTTTGGTGCCTAAACTTCACTCCTGATGCCACATGACGGTCACCTTTTGTAGGCTAAACTCAACTGCAACGGCCGCATAACGA
This sequence comes from Sander lucioperca, assembly GCF_008315115.2. NCBI lineage: Eukaryota > Metazoa > Chordata > Actinopteri > Perciformes > Percidae > Sander > Sander lucioperca. The sequence goes on along the minus strand of NC_050186.1, from coordinate 27,187,900 downwards.
CCAGGACCTCACGGAGCGCTGTAGCAGGCTCACAGTAACTTTTTCTCGGCTAAATTTAACTAAAGGACCGCTAAACTTAACTGTCATGTGACCGATCCTCACATGACCGTTTCGTAGGATATCATGTGAATTGTTGTGCATATGTTTTCGTATGATATCATACGAACCAGTTCATGGGATTGTGTTGACCAACCGGCCCTGTGAGTAGTCACTACGTCACCATTCTTCTAGAACCACATTTTCAGTCAAAGACACGTACGATTAATTCCACTCTCAATGACCAAGCCTTTAATTGTACATTATGTAGAGAAATAGTCAAATTTGAGAGAACAGCCAAAACTTAAAAAAATTAGCTTTTCACTGCAGCTGAATGCAGACTAGTGAGATGGAGCAAGAGAGATTTTTCGACTTTCAAAAAAGCAGCTTCACACTCCGGGCAACATCACTGACACACTGTGGTGCCCCCCCCCCCAATGGTATAGCATATTAACCACACACACACAGACACACAGAGGGGCGGTGGTTAGGTGGTGGCGGCGGGTCTTGGCCCGGGGTGCCATTCGTCCGACGGACCTCTGCTGGATCCAGTCATACATGGTAGCCACTGAGTCTGTTCTCTCCACTTTCATCACTGTCTGCTTTGACTCAGCCACCACACACGACAAGACTATGTCCCTGCAGGTCCCTCTCACGCTATTTCAACAACTTATTTGAACTCCTCCCACTGGCATTCCAAAGCATAATGAAGAAGAATTACACCCTATAATAGCTTCCTCCCATCTGCCATTATACACATACGCCATTTTTTTGTGCATTATATTTGTCTGCTGCCAATCCCACTTCATTTCTCTCTGTCCGTCTAAATGAGTCATTGATTTATTTTCACTATTGTCACTTGACTAATCAATTAATTGACTGACTGCTTCAGCATGACTAACATACTAATATACTTATGTACTTATGTATATACACATCCCTGTACATTATTGAACATAGCTGCACATGTTGCCACATCGATATATAATTCATTTTACAATCCATACACTCTTCTCACTATTCTACACCAGCACTTGAAATGTATATACTGTAGCAGCTGTATGTTTAAAAAAAAAAATCTATTTAAAGGGTACTTTTTTTTTTTCAACCTGGACCCTATTTCCCCATGCATTGTTGTCTAAGTGACTAATGTGAACGAAAATCTTTAAAATTGTTCCAGTATTGAACGAGAACACTGTGACCGGCAGCCGCTAACCGGGCTACAACGTAATGCTATAGGGCAAATGCGCATCCTCATTTTGGATCACTGAAAGTGCTGTGTTTGCCATTGACAGGCTCAGATTATTATTCCACGTGTCTGACAACATTATGGAAAGGATCCTTAAAGAGGTCAACCTTTTTGTTAAAGAGTAAGATCCTTTTTGTTTAACATGAAACAGCCAAACTCACCAGACTCCATTTAAATAAAACTTTTAGCGTAACTAACACAAGGAATTTGCCTTGGTGGTTGGTGCATACATAAACATAGAGTGGTGTTTGCTGGAACAGTGGAAAGACCAACCAAGACGGCTTTTGATGGTTTTATTTTGTTTCTGTCGACTTTCGAAGGGTGTTTTGCATTGATAAAATTACAATTTATTAAAACGGAGACTTGTGAGTTTGGCAATAGCGATTTTGGGGACGTTTCCTTTTAAACAAAAAGGATCTTACTCTTTAACAAAAAGGTCTATCTCTGTAGGGATCCCTTCCATAATGTTGTCAGACACATATAATTATAATCTGAGGGTGCCTGGGTAGCTTACCTGGTAGAGCAGGTGCCCATATATATATATATATATATAGGTTTACTCCTCGACGCGGGTTTGACTCCGACCAGCGTCCCTTTTCTGCATGTTGTTGGAAATTACCCTTCAAACCTATAATAACCATATTTTTATTTCTCAGTACTATCAATACATAATGTGCCCCACCAAACCCAATTTTTAGAGCTTGCTTTTCCCCTTTGTTAACTCCTACTGAGCTTTTTCTTCACATCCTCAGACCAAACATCTCCAGTATATTTCCTCGTACTGTCTTCTTGGTTTTCTTTCATTCATTCACAAGTGTTACTGAGGCCGTGCTTTTTAAGCCTCTAGTGGCTAAATGATCTTAAATGGATGCACTTTACATGTACTCTCCTACATTTTCCTACTTGGCCCATGTTTGTCAGACATGCTCCATTTTGACATTTTAAACCACATGACCCAATTTTGCCTTTGTCAGAGCATTTACATGCCCACTCCTCACAGGACAAAAAGAATATTTTAAGATTTTAAGGGGTGATAGAATGATTATATAGGGTATTTCACACTGTTCCTTAAGGTCTCCTAATAGGGTATGTAACATTGGTTGGACTGAAAATGGGCCAAGTGCTATTTTATGGGCCCTTAACTACCCTGTGAATATGGCTCTATTTGGAACAAGAGTTTTTCTTCCAAATATGGAATGCTCATGAATATTTAGATGAGCTGATTGTATGAGCGAACCACATACACATACATTGGAGACGAGATAGCAGGTCTCATATTTCAGACACTGCAACGTTATACATTGTTTGTCTGCTATTTCGTTATTAAATTCACTCCTGAAGTCCGACACGTCTTACCAAATTTGCAATAAGCCATACATTTTCGTAAAACGGCCCATATTTGACCTCTACCTTCTCTCTCTTCTCGCATGAAAAAGTCTCAGAAGTGAATTTAGTGATAAAATAGCAGATGAACAATGTATACAATTTCTGAGATCTGCGCAACCTATTCAGAAGACTACCTGATCTGAGATCAGTGCTTTAGCCTATGTAAATGTTGGGGCGTGACAAAGCCAAATAAGGTACAGCCACATAGTTGACGTCAACTATGAGCTTCATTGGGATTTTTTTCAGAGGCAGTTTCAAATTGTGAGATTTGCAGAGGAAAGAGGTGTCAATGGGATTTTGAGGTTCTATGTATGTCCTATTTACCCAACAAACTGTCGTTATTCAACTATGATGAGGTAAAATCGGTTTTGCATTCTATCATCCCTTTAACAAAGCTGTCTGGATGGAAACCGCATTATTAAATGGCAGGTTGGACCACACGCTGCCTCATCCAAACACTTTGTACAAGACTTGTTTATAGTTTACATACAGTGGAGACACATGGAGCCCTGACCTGCTACTTTAAGACTTGTCTGGATCGACGACAGTACATTTACTGGATCTTCTGGCAGATGTCCCTCGTCTTGCAAAACTCTGTTCATTTCGGGAAACAACAACAAACTTCGAGCTAGCAAGCTACACTCTAAAAATGGCAAGAATATTTGGATTGTGCAACAAGGCAGGCCTGCTTGGTTCTTTCAGGGAATAATTAAGACTTACAAAGAATATGTTTACGGCATTACTCTCTCAATGGGACGTTTTGGGACCGATTGGTGGGATTGCTATCGACGAAGCACACATGGCGATACACTGGTAAGAGCAAATGACGTTTAACCATGTATCCAGCTAATTAAATATAACTCATTACTGTATTGTGTGAACTTTATTTACTAATATTAAATAAAATGCACACAATACAGGTGGGTTGTGGAGGAAGGTCTGGCAATGTGAGATGTGAGATGTAGCTCAACGTCAATACATTCAAATCATTCCTGCCTTCCTGAACACTGTTCTTAGCTGTACTGTGTTCCCATTGCCTTGTCTATTATCTGCTCTTATGCTTACCTTATCTGCTCCCTATCTCTGGACCTGCATAGCCATTTTTGGACTTTTTGGACGTTTGCTAACTCAAGCAACCGTCATGTAAGCCTATTCATTGTCCATCAATTTCTCGAAAAGTCCCTTTAATTCACCCTCCTCTGCTTATGTGTTTCTGCATCTGAGTCACAGATGTAGAGTAAAACCTGGATACAGCGCTTGAGACGGAGCCCCGCTCATTCCTATAAGTGGCGCATGAAGCAAAAAAAGTTCCAACTGTGTGAATTAAATTAGCCGGATGATCGGCATTGCTTCTGCATTATGCGACCCATAGAGCAGCTGCACTACAGACCTCTGTTGACCGAGGCGGCTACTTCTGATTTAGCACTTTGCTAACTTAAATGGGGTTCAAATGATTTAATCGTGCAGCTCTTTTGTTATCGGGCCGAATTGATCAAATTATGATTAATTTCATTTTGTGGGGGTTTTGACACTTAAACAAATTATCCACAGATTTACAGACGTCTCTTTTGACATGTATGTCTATGGGAAAAAGTATTTTGTTTGGCCCCATGGCATCACGTGACAGACACGGTAGTTGTACAAACCCCAATTCCAATGGAGGGACGTTGTGTAAAACATAAATAAAAACAATGTTTTTGCAAATATTCACTCATTTTGAATTTGATGCCTGTAACACGTTCCAAATGAGCTGGGACATGGGCAACGAAAGACTGGAAAAGTTGAGGAATGCTCACAAAACACCTGTTTGGAACATTTAACAGGTGAACGGGTTGATTGGTCATGATAGGGTATGAAAGGTCAAGGTTATTTACAAGCAAGGATGGGGCAAGGTTCACCACTTTTTGAACAATTGCATGAGCAAATAGTCCAACAGTTTAAGAACGTTTCTCAACGTACAATTGCAAGGAATTTAGGGATTTCATCATCTATAGTCCATAATATCATCAAAAGATTCAGAGAATCTGAAGAAATCTCTGCACGTAAGCGGCAAAGCATTAAAAACCGACATCATTATGTAAAGGATATTACCATGTGGGCTCAGGAACACGTCGGAAAACCATTATCAGTTAACACAGTTTGTCGCTACATCTACAAGTGCAAGTTAAAACTCTACCATGCAAAGCGAAAGCCACATATCAACAACACCCAGAAACGCTGTCGGCTTCTCTGGGCCTGAGCTCATCTGAGATGGACTGACGCAAAGTGGAAAAGTCTGCTGTGGTCTGACGAGTCCACATTTTAAATTGTTTTTGGAAATCATGGACATCATGTCCTCCGGGCCAAAGAGGAAAAGGACCATCCAGATTGGTATCATGTTGTTATCTTTAGAAATCAGGGTCAGCCGATGGCCGATAAATGCTGCCGATTTATTTTGGCCGATATTTTCCTGTTTTTAAACCTCTATTTGAAAGATGAAATGTAACACTAATAATTACTTAAGACACACAAACTTTCTCAACAAAAACATTTATTGGACACTTCACCAATCTGCAATTTGTATACTTAAATTAAAAATGTATAATGTAAAAACATATATTGTATAAATAAGGGACCATTCGGTATTTATGGAATAGACCGCCGGAGGAAAATAGGGGAGGGTCATGTCTTTTTATTCTTTGTTGAGGGGAGGGTCACCCAACATTTTTTAGTCTGGGGGTCACCCAACTTTTGTATTCATGAAAACAGCAAAATTTCAAAGTGGCTTGTTTGGTGCATATTTTGTAGCTCTTAGTCTCGGCCCTCCTTCGCTACCAGATGGGTCTGACCCATGAGTTTGCTGGGGGCAGGGGAAGCACTGCCCCCTGGTGGCTCAAACGGGTAATTGTATTGTTTAAAAAAATGAGTGGAATAATTACATCTGGCATGACCAGATATTTTATAAATATCTTAAATAACACAAAACAACTAAATGGTGGTAGGTAATACATCAGAGTTCATATACTGCTTTAGTAAAAAAAATATTACCTGGCTGACGATGGGAGCAGCAGGACGCAAAAAACGAAAATTACTGTTGCACTAGTCTGGACATCTTGCTGTGCCAACCTTGCAATAAAGGTTTCCTAAATGCCATGTATATAAATGTGATGTCAGCTTACTACTTGATTGCGGGTTTTGTGTAGATTTTGACTTTTATATGTTTATTCCACTTTGTTTAAACGGCGAAGTGGAGAGGCCTTGTTCACCTGTTTGGAGCTGGCTGGTGAATGTGACGCTCGCCTTGCTGGATACACCGTGACCCTTTTTGTGGATCTATTGATCGCGGTGGATTACTTTTTTTTCCTGTGTCATTGGATTATGGCAAAATACGGATCTTTTCTTTCAACGTGTCTTAACGTTTTATGGTGTGACTGCGCTTCATTTCTGTGTTTGGATAGGCATCTCAACAGACTGTAGGTCCAACACTGATTGGTCACTGTTAAATTTTAGTTGAATTTACCATCTGTCTATTGCGTTCCAAGACAGCCGTGCCGCGATTGGATTTCATAAGGGCGAATTGTTAAATTGTTACAATGTAATTTAAAATCTGCTTTAAAAATAAACATATATGTTTTGGAATATAATGTTCAGCTTCGGCAGCATTACCTATGTGCTAAAATATACAATGACTGAGGAAGCCTAGTGATGAGTCCATAGCAACCAGTGTTGAATTTGTTATTTTTCAAATCATTTTGCAGGGTCATAAATTATTACTGGCGAGGGGAGGGTCAAGTCTTTTTAGCCTAAAGGTCCCAAAACTCCTCCGGTGGCCCCTTAAATAAATATCGAACAGTCCCTAATGTATAAAAAATATATTAAATAAATGAAACAGGTAAGAAGGAAATAAACTTTGTCAAATAAACTTTTCAATGAAAAAGTAAAGTTTAGTGCACTTAGCAGCATTTATCAAACTTCTGGTAACACAAATCTGCAAACTTTCATAAATAAAATAAATTAACAATTTTAATAGTATGATCCATACAGAAAGAAGTACAGAAAAGTCCTAACTCCTGTTGAATCACATGAGACTAGGGCTATCTAAAGTAAATTCTTGTTCACTTTGTTTGTAAGATCATTGTTCATTTGTTGAAGTGTTTTATCTGTATTTTGGGGATCCTAAACATAGCCTACTGTTACTACATGTCCTGTTGCACTCATTAAGATCTCATCTGAGCAGATTTCTGTCATTCAAACAACTCTAATTTAAAACTCGTTCAGCCAATTTAATAAAATTAAGGGTTTTATTCGTGCTCGAGTCCATAAATGCAGTTAATGGATACAGGCACGGAGAGCTGAAGGCTCTGTTAGCAACGGTTAGCTCCAGTTAGCGGTTAGCTCCAGTCATAAAGATATGGAGAGGAGGAGACTGCCACGGATAGAGGTAACAACCGAACTCTGATAAATGACGTTCAGGGAGCTTTCACAGCAGTGTGGCCGCTGTGTTTCTACGTTTTTATTAGTACAGTTAATCTCACGGCAAGACCACCAGTAGCATGCTACTACTAATGATAGCGTCTGAGCCTAAAGTGCAACATTGTTGACACTATCATGCATGTGGTGCAAGACTTCACGAGGAGAGGGGCTGGAGGCAGCTGGTGTGGGTGCGCTGTAAAAAATGTCGCCTATTCATGTTTTTTCTCAAAGTTGGCAGTAACATGTCATAGTTAACTAATTAAATATATAGGACTTAGAATAATTTAATCCTTACCGTTTTCTGCAAGGAACTTAGCTCCTCCAAAGGCTGGATGAGGTCTGCTCACTCTGCTGTAATTTACTCTAGGGGCAGTGTGCGTCGAACACATGTTCCACAACACAACACACACAACACTAGGCTGCCCGCAGATGCGTCTGCCTATTAATCGGCTTGATATACTTGGATATCGGCCGATGCCGATTATTTAAAAAATGCCAAAGACCTCTAGTATGGGGGGGGGGTGGGGTGGGGGGGTGGTAACATCTGTGAAGGCACCATTAATTCTGAAAGGTACATACAGGTTTTGGAGCAACATATGCTGCTGCCCTCCAAGCAACGTATTTTTAGGGACGTCCCTGCTTATTTCAGCAAGACAATGCCAAGCCACATTCTGCACATGTTAAAACAGTGTGGCTTCGTTGTGACAGAGTGTACTAGATTGGCCTGCCTGCAGTCCAGACCTGTCTCCCGTTGAAAATGTGGGCCGCATTACGAAGCGCAAAATACAACAACGGAGACCCCGGACTGTTGAGCAACTGAAGTCGTACATCAAGCAAGAATGTGAAAGAATTCCACCTACAAAGCTTCAAAAATGTGTGTCCTCAGTTCCCAAACTCTTATTGAGTTGTTAAAAGGAAAGGTGATGTAACACAGTGGTAAATATGCCACTGTTCCAGCTTTTTTGGATGTGTGTGTGTGTGTGTGTGTGTGTGTGTGTGTGTGTGTGTGTAAGAAGTAAGAAAAGTAAGTGAAAGTGCAATTAAATTTATGAAAGTCATGAGTCAGACAAGCAGTGAGAGGTTTGATTCAAAGTTTTTCATTTCCTACAGTGAAATGGATGTGTCTGGCTGGAAATGAGAATTAATTGGTTTTTGTTGAGGAACTGAAGATCGGTAGACAGCCCACAGCGGTGATATGCAGACATACATGGTGGTTGTTGGAAGTGATTAGGTGATCAGGTGATGCATACACCACATAATGCCATCTAGACACGGGGTAGCTATTTTTCTACCTTGTCAGACAGATGTTGGGCAACATTGCCTATTCTGACATCTTTACAAATAACCTACAATAATCGGTAATGATCCCAAAAAAAGGTCATTGTTCCTTTAATGATCTGTAATTTAATATTCTATATATTCTCTGTGTATTTTAATGGTACAGCTATTAAAAAAATGTGATGCCATGGGACCCAAAAATACTTTTTCCTGTAGACTTACATGGTGAAAGAGACATCTGTAAATCAGTAGTCTTGCATTGCGAGACCTTCCTCCACAGCACTGCAGAGGAAGCTCTGGCAAGTCCACACAGCATTCTGGCATGGGAGAAAAACGTGCTCTAGTTTATTGGCATTTCTTTAAACCAATCACAATTGTCTTGGGCAACGCTAAGCACCGAATGGAGCAATGTTGCCTCTGCAAAGTAGCCTCGGGAAGGAACTTGTTTCATTGGAACGTGTACATTTAAAAGTCATTTTAGTCATGCAAAGAGAAAACTTAGATTGGACAGATGGTCTAGCTAGCTGTCTGGATTTACCCTGCAGAGATCAGAGGAGCAGTTAACCATAGTCCTCATAAATCCACCGGAGTTTAGAATGCCAACACAAAGAAAGAGGATGGTGATGGACCAATTCCGTAAATGAAACGTCGTCGATATAGACTAGTAAATCAGTAGATACGTTTTATTTTCAAGTGTAACAACCCCCACAAAATGACTCATTTCACTATCAGAATTTGAACCATTTAGTCCGATGACATTTGGAAAGTCTAGAAGAGCCGCACGATTAAATTATATAAACTCCATTCAAATTGGCAGAGCACTAAACTGGAAGTGCTCTATGGGCCCTGTAATGCAGAAGCAGCGCCCATCATCCAGGTAATTTTATACGAAGAAGTTGATCTTTTTTGGCTTTATGCTCCATAAGAATGAACGGGGCTCCACCTCGAATTATGTATCGAAGATAATTGTAAAAACAATCTTAACAATGGTCGAACTGAATGTATCTGACCACCTTTAAAATATTGTGTCGATGTTGGCTTAAAAGTGGAAAGTTCATTAACAAAACTATCTTGTCTCTTAACTCAAGGTCCACTTACTATCTCACTCCAGACTATTCCACCATATCATCACTTCATCGGCATATGGAGTTGTCACAGAACAATCCTCACCATGAAATCTATTCATACTGTACATAATTCAAACTCTACGACCTCTACGTCACCACCATGAATATGAAAACAAAATTGGAAATTATGAAGTCCATTGAACCACCGCGTGATGAGTGTGAAGCATTTATTAAGCATTTGGTTAGAGACTAATGAAAGCCTTTTAACCCACATCTCATCTCCACATTCAAACCAAACCAAAGCTGACACTAAGGTCCACTTTGAATCACCAGGCGTGAAAACAGATCCAAAAATAAACCCATAGATCTCCAAGTTTTTAAGTGCTGAACAAGTTATGGAGATTTTAACTTCTTTGTACAGTGTTTAATTGCAAATGTGCACTGTGACCAAACATCACAAGTTGTTAATGGATGCTCACATTGGTAAGTGGGTGTTTTAATACTTTTCACAAACCTTCATTGAAATCGTTATTAAGCAGGCTGTTATGACGACAAAAAAACAGCAAGGAAAACAACATGGCATTACTGCTGATCTTTAATTATTTTGCCGCTTTTTACCTGCAATCTCTGCTGTCTAAGATAACGTTGACCTGGCCTCAATGTGTCAAGATGGTGATGTGTCACCACTGCAGTCTTGGGCTTGTGGGAGATGGTGTTCATTTAAGACCACTAAAAACCTCCAAAATAGAATGACCGCAAAGCGTAGATGGGAAAGAGGATGGGATTTGAGAAATTATGACTGACATTTTCAGGTGCACTCCCTTTCAGTTCAAACTTAGTGTTTGTTCAAATCACTGAATTCGCTCTAATGGTGAAATTTAAGTTTAACTTTAAGTTTAACCCTACTGTTGTCCTCGGGTGAAATTTGACCCATTTTCCCAAAGTTTCTATAACAGAAATTTGGGTTACTTTCAATCAAATTGTCAAAAGAAAAAACGTGGATGGTTCCATACAACACTCTTTACAAGTAAAATAAATGATCAGTTCACTACTTTCATTGGATTTGGGTGTTTTATTCAATTTTTTAGCATTTGAAACAAAAATTGATAAAAACGTTGGAAAAAAAACAACAAAAACATCAAAAGAAGCACAAAAAAAATCCACAAAGACATCAGAAAACGTGACAAGAAATGTGGAAAACCACAAAAGTGTCGAAAATGACGACCAAAATGTTGAAAAAAAAAGTTATTTTAAATTTTGAACCACAAAAACTAAAAGTTGCATGGTCGACGGGTGGACAACACAAGGTTTAAGTAAAAGTTTAAATAAATCATCAGCAATTTCTGAAAGCAAAATGTCAGGCAGGTTAAACATCTCAGTTCAGAGAGCTATTGTGACTGACTAGTGATAGCATGTTCCTGGCTAGCCAGGTTGTTAGCGATTATTTAGCTACAGCAGTTCACAGACCCATTCCCACTACTGGTGGGAGTAAATAACAGTACGGCAATATATTGTTGTTGTATGTTGTTGTTCTTTGTGCGATACTAGAATTGTCTCCCAGCGTCGCTACTTCATGGCTCCTCCAGGTGGCGCTCAACACATGAATGAGGGAAACTTCAATATAAGTTAATTGTGCTGTTTTCTAACAGTTTGGACTTGCAGTGAATACAGAGAGAAAATCTGGCCTTAACCTTTTCATGGTGCCTGTTTTAAGTGAGACCAATATTGTGATGTATCAATATACTGTAGGAATGTCTAGCAATACATTTGATTATTGCAGAATTGCTGTATCGTGATATTATCAGTATCGTGAGCCGTGTTGTATGTGGTTGTACGTGTGTGATTTCTGTGACGGTGCAAGATATATATTGTAATTATTTTTGAATGTACATTTTTAATCCATTAGAATATTTTACTCGTTTTAATGAAACGAGCTGTGTGACAGCACTTTTCATTAATTGCACTTAATGTTACTTGCACTACTTTCTTTGTACTTGTTTTCTGTTTTATATTGCATCTGCTCTTATTGTTTACACCGCGGAACCCAATTGCATCCCGCTTTATACTGACTATTGTGAATGGAGTGAATGACTTTGAACCTTTTTCATTTTGTTTCTCTTTTTTTGGGGTGTAATGAACAGAGCAGCCTCTTGGGGACATTAGCAGGCCTCGAGACTTTCAGTCTTGTTGTGTGTGTGTGTGTGTGTGTGTGTGTGTGTGTGTGTGTGTGTGTGAGAGAGCTGAAGGATTTGGGAAGGTGAAACTCTTCAGTGCTCCTCAGACACACAGACACAGACACAGAGACGCATTAAACAGCTGCACCAATTTCCGCCCAAGCTGCCCTATGATTGCCATCAAGAGTCCTAAACAGCTCGCATTTTGTCCTCTACTTGTCTATTAAGACTCTGTTCATTCTCAACCCGTGTGTTGTTCCTCGGTGGGGGGAGGGGAGAGGGCCACGGCTCAGTGATCAGAGATGGACTCCTCACTGCTGTGTTTGATGTCTGCATGACAGGCAATTACCTGAAACATACGGCAATACATTCTGTAACGGATAATGATACCAGCCTTTGTTATTCAAATCATTGTATTGACATCTTTCTTTGTCATTTTATTCATCTTTATTTCTTCCCCTGCTTTCCTCCCTCCTGTTTTCCAAGTAGCGACATCACTTTGAAGTATCAGGCTGGCGTTATGTTAAAAAAAAAAAAATCCCTCCTACTAATAAGTTAATTATTAGTTAAGTTAATTAAATTAATAAAACTCATAGAAGAGACAGACGTCTGCAATGTGTGACATAACTAATTGTGGTCAAAATGCTAAATGTATTAAAAGGTATAATAGCGCAAGGTCTGCTTACTAGATTTTTCTTTAGCTTTTATCACATCACATCTAGGGATGGGATTTTAATTAATTTCCATATTCAAGTGCTCACATTAAATGATTACAGTGAGTACTTGCAAAAAAATCTAACATAAGAATCAGGGGTTGATGCATAGACTGTGTAAGTGAATCCAAAACATTCTGATCGCCCCCTGGTGGCTGGCTGCCGTACAGGTCATAAACCCCACCCCCTCCATGTTAGCAGATGGGATATGGGCCAAACTAAAAAAATCAAAGTACACGTCAAATAAATGTTTTATAAAGATGGTTTCTGTCATTTTAGGTACTTAGGTACATTTTTTCTGTTAAGTTTGTTTTTTATTAGTTATTTAATGCTATAATAATGGAGTGAAATGTGATGATTGACAGCTGTGATTGACTCGCGTTTGGTCGTGCGGGTGTATGGGCGGGACAATACAGGGCTACACTGCCAGATCACTACTGCGTAGACTCTGGATCCAAAATTACAAGATGACAGCGCCCGTATCCGGGATATTTTGGCTTCACTTTTGTTCTTTGCTCACATATAAGTTAAGATATTAAAGTTTTATTCATGTTACGTTTAGTCACAATTCTTCACGTTATATGATGTAATTTCAATGTAATTACTGCATGTAACGTTAGCTAACGTAACATTAACTTGCTAACTTAGCAATACATGAGTTGTGCCCATTATAAAGCATAACGTAACTAACGTTATGTGGTGAATGTGAGCATGCACTAGCCCAGCGCTGTTGTCTGTGGTCAAAACAATCGTACAAAAAAATAACTTTGAGCGTGTTGAACGGTGTTGTAAAGTTAAAACGTTACTGTATGCATTGAACTAGTGGCTGGCATGAGCCACTTGTCATAGCAGCATATTGTAGTAAGATATTGAGAGTTACATAGCAAATACAAAGAAGTGAGTACTTAGGCCAATCCCTAAGCACATCTCATCATCTTGCTCAGTTGTCATCACGTGCACTTAACTTGGAACACAGGTTCCATTCATTTTTGTTCAATTTCATACATATACATACATATTTATTTATTTGCTATTAATGTAATGTTTTGGGAAGTAATATAAACTTTCTTGCCAAATAACAAGACAACAAATGAGATCTAATTTATCAATGAGTGAGCTTTAGAGATACTGGTAGTTATAGGTTAGCCCGGTTAGTTGCTTCCTCCTGATTCCAGTCTTTTTGTTAAGTTAAAGTGCCCATATTATGAAAAAATCACTTTTTCTGGGATTTGGGGTGTTATTTTGTGTCTCTGGTGCTTCCACACACATACAAACTTTGAAAAAAATCCATCCATGCTGTTTAGAGTGAGATACAGTTTCTGAATGTGTCCTGCCTTCAGTCTCTGGGTGAGCTGTTCAAAATTGGCACGGCTTGTCACGTCACAAGCCGAAACGAGCAGGCTAACCGCAACCACTAGCTCGTAGCGTTAGCATGCTAACGCTATGGCTAACGCTAGCATGCTAACGCTAGCATGCTACCTCGTTCTCAATAGCAAAGCACTGCTACAACACACACAAGTTCACCATAATCTACAAGAGAACTACTTACATGTGCACCCTCATTTAGAAGTCTCCCAGCTAATCCTGCCTTTTAACTGACCGAAGTTGTAGAAACAGCCTTTCTTTTACTGTCTATGGAGCTAGCTAGCTGACATGATCTACATCTGAGCTACTGGGCATGTGCAGTGCAATCAAAGATAGTACAAAAGAAGAAGAAGAAGAAAAGAGGTCTCACTCTGTAGCTAAAACAGAGACCAGCTGAAAAGAGGATCTGCAGCAGTGAGAGAGAGCACTGCAGTACAACACAAATATGGTGTTTTTTGAAAATTAAACCATGTACACCTATTCTGGTACAACCTTAAAATACAATTATGAACCTGAAAATGAGCATAATATGGCTGCTTTAAGCTAAGCTAAGCGTCTCCTGGCTGTAGCATCATATTTATTGGACAGGTTTCAATCTTCTCATCTAACTCTGACAATGGGCCAATTTCCCAAATTGTAACTGTTTTCCTTTAAGCTAACATCAATTAAACTTGCAATTCCAGTCGATCAAAGATCAACCAAACATCTTTGGGTTTTAGACTGTTGGTCAGACAAAACAGGCAACTTAATGACATCAATTTTCTGACATATTAAAGACCAAGCGATTAAGTGAGGATTACAATCGGCGAATTAATCAATAATGAACTGTTCCATTCCCACCTCAGATCTTAAAACACTGAGCGGCCTTTTTACTGAATGCTTAGAGACGAAACTAAATATTGATATCTAACCCCTCAGTAAGACAGCAAATCAGTGAATTTCCCAAAAATGTCGGGAGGGGCTTTTGGATCGAGATATTCAGCTGCAAGTGTGTATTTGAGGCTGCAGAGCGGCGTCACCCTGACGGCTGGTCAGCGCAGGACAACGGCTGACTGAGAATGAATGTAGACAGCTGAGCGACTGCGGGGCAGCCCTGGCCGAGGGTCCTCGTCTGATGACCTTGTGCTGTCTGCCATGGAAAGCTGATCTGACAGCGCAAGGCCCGAGGCAGTCGACACACATGTGGGGAGCGCAGACAGCCATCAGGACGCAGACTAACTGATGTGGTGTCAGGAGGACTGCGAGGCGCCGGGCCATTAACAACAACACTTTGCACGTCAATTAAACAATTAGTGCTCTGTTTTTATCTTTTCAATTGACAGTCCACAGTTAGTCTGAATCAGAATCAGAATCAGAAATACTTTAATAATCCCAAGGGGGAAATTATTATTGTTACAAACTCCAGATATACAAACAACATATATTATACAGACAACATATATATTAGGAACAGAATATAAATATATATAACTATATATATATATATATATTGTACATTTGTTCTATATATATATATATATATACATATATATATATATATATATATATATATATATATATAGAACAAATGTACAACAAACACATTTACAAATTTAAAACAAATTTACAGTTGTAATATATAAAAGATCAAATGTACAGTATTAATGTGCAAAGAGTGCCAAAAAAAAGTGATTGTCTATCAATCCCATTCTAATCCCATTCCCAGTCTAATCAATCTGATGAGTAGTCCAGACTGTGACCAGTTTTGGAAGAAGCATCCAGATCATTTAACAAAGTAAAAGTACTAATACCAGACTGTACTCAAAGTATTAAACAAGTTGGATTTCACAACGTTAACTATGTGTTTAAAACTGTGCTCCTTACATTAAATAGAACGGTCGACATGATTTAAATGTCCACCGCTGTTGCATGTTACGGTCACATGTTTAAAACAGCAGTAAATACAACTGTCATGTCTGTTGTTTTGGTAAGAGGATGTGTTGCCTCTAAAGTTCACTAAATAACATATGTCGTTCGGTCTTGTGGTTAACATGGGGTCGCCAGGCAACCAGTCCTGCACGTGACCCTGGTGCAACAAATTATTTTATTTTTTTATTAGGGTTTTGTTGCTTTGCGAGCGGAGAAGCTTATTGCTCGTGCACAAACATGCTAGTTAGCTTAACATGTTGGATGCTGGAACAAACTGTTGGGCCTTCACGGTGTTGTGGGCCCAACTCAATTATACACCAGTTATTGAGATGGTGCCCTGATGACCCTGCACTCTTACACTCAGACAGAACTTTATATTAAGAAAAATCAAGGGACATAATTCAGGTATGAAAAAGTTTTCTTGTCCCAGAAGGGTTGGCTATTTGTACCAGATATACAGTGATTGTGGTTGGACAACTGAGCAGGCCATGGCATTCAAATGAAACTGCCTTTTAAGCCAGTTGGACCAGCCACGTAAGATGACAGAAATGTCTGTAATAGTACATTATTACACTATAGGCCTACACTGCATATTTGTGAATTTGGGTACATTTTATGAAGTCTGACCGGCGGTCCCTGCGGCACTGACACCGCTGTTTCCGGAAGAAGGCAGCGGTGTCAGTACTCCAGAGAGCCAGGGATGAGAGCGGGGTCAGATCTGTGCAGAGCATCGGAACAAAAACACAGACAGTATGATAATCATATCTAAAACACAAGATTCACTCTCTGTGGTCTCTGTGACAAGAGAAATACTTTTAAAGTACTGATGTTTAAAAATACAAAAATACACAGAGCTTAAGGATCGTAGCCCCACTGAGGAGGAAAGTCACGCCACTAACACTCTGTGTGAAACAAATCTCTGCTGTGTCTCTCTCCGCCGTGTCATGATGTAAACTCAGATGTATTTTGATTGGCTGTCAGTGTTTCTGTCATTCATCAAATCGCTCTGAAAGTGATCCCAACGACATTGTTCTCCACTGTCGTCATCATAGTTGTAGTGTGGACTTCACCATCCACTTGAGTTAGAACAATTTTTAAAACTATAGATTTATAGTTATCGTTATAGTTATCGTTCTTGGTGTGGACGGCATTACGTTAGGTCAGGTCTACGTTAGGTCAGGTCTAGTCAATGGTGTCGCCTGTCATGGGGCCCAGTAGATTTCTGCAACACAGCCTGATACCCACTGCAGGCCATAATGCTGTATTGACATAATTTACAATGAATACTGGGCTTCAATAGGAATGCTCACCCAACTTTAAGCACATTTAACATTTAGTGTTGATAACTTAAACTTCAAGTGTGCATTAAAGATATAACAACTTGGATGACGTACAATTTTCTGATGTTAAACTCAAACAAAACTGAAGTGATTGTGTTGGGCTCCAAACACCTCCGAACTTCATTATCTAAAGATATAGCTATTCTGGATGGTTTTACCCTGGCCCCCAACACTACTGTTAGAAATCTAGGAGTTATTTTTAATCAGGATTTATCCTTCAACGCCCATCTAAAACAAACCTCAAGAACAGCCTTTTTTCATCTTCGTAACATTGCCAAAATTAGGAATATCCTGTCGCAAAACGATGCGGAAAAACTAGTCCATGCATTCGTTACTTCCAGGCTGGACTACTGTAATTCCTTACTATCAGGATGCTCAAATAAAACCCTTAGGACTCTCCAGCTGATCCAGAATGCTGCAGCACGTGTTCTGACAAGAACTAAGAAAAGAGATCATATTTCTCCTGTATTAGCTTCTGTGCATTGGCTTCCTGTAAAAGCCAATGCACAGGATTGAATTTAAAATCCTTCTCCTGACCTACAAAGCTCTAAATGGTCTAGCACCATCATATCTAGAAGAGCTCTTAGTACCGTATTGTCCCACTAGAGCACTGCACTCCCAGAACTCAGAGCTACTTGTGGTTCCCAGAGTCTCTAAAAGTAGGATGGGAGCAAGAGCCTTCAGCTATCAAGCTCCTCTCCTGTGGAACCAGCTCCCAGTCTGGGTTCAGGGGGCAGACACTGTCACCACATTTAAGAATAAACTGAAAACACTCCTCTTTGATAAAGCTTATAGTTAGGGAGTGAGGATATATAGAAATGCTTGTTACTAACCTAGCTCTGGGGAGTTTACTCCCCGGAGTCCTTATGTTCCTTTTCCCAGCGTTTTTCGTTGGATCTGGATGGCACCTAGAACTTGGTTTCAGCTGTCGCCGTGGTCCTGCTTCAGTTCACCCTGCTACACTCCACGGTGCCCTGCTGCGTCCTGCTGAACCTGCTACATCCAGCCATGCCCTGCTGTGCCACGCTACATACTGCAACGCCCTGCAGTGCCCTGCTATGACATGAACTACTATGACTACTATTTCTTAGTCACTGTTCCATTATCTTTATTGTGACTATTATTTCCACTGTTCAGCACATCCCCAACCGGCATCGTCAGACATCGCCTACCAAGAGCCTGGGTCTGGCCGAGGTTTCTTCCTAAAAGAAGTTTTTCCTCGCCACTGTCACACTGAATGCTTGCTCTTGGGGGAACTACTTGAATTGTTGGGACTTTATAAATTGAGTGTGGTCTAGACCTACTCTATCTGTAAAGTGTCTCGAGATAACTCTCTTTGATATTATAGATAAAATTGAATTGAATTGAATTGAATTAGCAGATTATTATATCTTCAGACAGTGCCAGGCTAGCTATCTAGGATAAATCCACCATTGGTTTTGTTCTTTGGGATATGTTGACAATAACAACAATACAGAATAGCACCAGCTGTATAACCAGCAAAGTATGACACTGTAATTGCTCCTCTAAAGCTTGGGCCAGGATAGAACTGACATCAGGAAGCAACACAAAAACACATTTATTTCAGTGGAATTCACTTTTCAATAATTAGGATTCAGAGATAACTTGTCAAAAACAGCAAGTCCCTCTAGGGTTTATATATAAACACATGAGAAATGAATCCAGTCACAGTTTTCCCATAATTTCTCCAGCTCATGAGTCATTTAGCTACATTTTAGAAACAATAATGTTTTGATTAAGCATGTAGCATCTAGTCCTGTCAACTCAATTTATACATCCCTCAGATATTTATCTGTTAGCCGTGTGCTGTGTTATTGAGCTCAACATTGATGGCCACTTTGCTCCTGAGCTGTCTGAGCTCCAGCAATGGTTCAATTTCCTGATATCAATGTTAACACATGTATCACAGAGTTTATAATTTCCTTCCACAAAACAAATTCTCTATCTGTGACATGTATCTGTACACAATATTATTGACAATCACTGCTCAGTCCCTGATGCACTGGTTGATGCTATGTTTTCATACCCAAAACACTTTATCTTATTCATTTGACCTTTGATTTAAACCATTCAACTGTTACCCATACACTTTCTGTATATGCTGTGATGGTCAGGGAATTCTTCACACTGCCATGTCTCCTTTTTGCCTAAAACTGTCACTTTTAAAATGATTGATTCTAAAGCATATGGGAGCATCTGTGAAAAAAAGTAAGCTTAGGTCTTTAAAACCTGCAAACTCCCATAAGCAATACTGAGGACCCAACTGCAGTGTCCTCAATGCTAGCTATGTCCCTGAATCACAACATGCTAATACTCACATAATGAGGCTTGTTAGCATTTTGAGACTACAAGAAATATAAATACCATACAGTTGTGACAGACACCAATTTGTGTCTTACACACAGAAATAAATCAAACATAGAAATGATCTGTTCATGCAGAAGGAAAAGGTTCTGGGGCTTTTATTTTGTAGGTGTGATGGCTTAGCCATGGCATCACTATTTTTCTCTCTTTAGGAAAGATTGTATTGTCTTTTCTGCTTACTCCCAACAAGAATAAATAACACTGGGAGAATGGATGGAATAGAATAATCTTTAATCAACAGTTCACTTATTAACTTTTTTCTTTCAATTGCATCTTTTGGTCTTCAGCAGTGAATGGATGGCTCAGGTGTCCTGTCTTTAGGACGTACGAGCAGAAATCTTCAGGGGCTTCAGGTAAGTGCTGACTACTTGTGCCTTGAAGTACAGATGTTCTGACAGCCACTCAAGGGAGTCCCACTGGGATGCTTCTGGGGGCCCCTGTTGAGTTAGCAGCGTCCGTCTACTCTTAAGTTTTCATCATCCACTCCTTGTACACATTAGCCGTGTTTAGGGATGCACGATATGAAGAAAATATGTGATACACGATACTGTTGTTGAATATTGCATTAACAATATTACTTGCAATAAATAAACAGAACAAAGTGTGCTCAGTTCTGCGTTTCTGCTGCTTTCAGTATTCTGCTAAAATACAATAAATTGGATTTAAAACAAATGAATGGAACGCATTTACAAAATTCTTTTATTTATTAAATTGAACATTGAATTGAATATAAAAGACATCACAACAAAAAGTGACAGGCTACATTTAAAGTGTAGTTTTCGGTTGAGAGTGTCTTTTGCGATATGTCGCAGTATTTCGCGATGTGTTTATTGCGCCGGTTGATACCGAGATGACGATAAATTGTGCAGCCCCAGATGTTTTTGTATTCAATTGTCAAGCAAATTTGACTCACAGTGCCCCTCTAATTTGCTGCAGGTCAATGTCTTTATCCTCTATCTTACTAATGAGATATTCTGCACTGTGTAAGCGCAAATTGCACTTAAAATTGGGGATAGAGCAATCAGAATTGTTCTTTCCTGATACAGATTCCCTAATTTGCAATCTGGAAACATCTCCGTGTGAGGCTGATTAAATAATGCAAAGCTGTAAATACACATCAGCTCTTTACTGTTTGTCGAAACATTCACACACCAACATCCATTTTAGGGTCCGGCTAACTGTGACGTGATTATTTAAAAGGTTTATTAATAGACAACGCAACAAACTCATAACAAAAGACACACCGTCACATTCACTTTGTCTGATTTATGTAACACAGAGTTGATGCTGTAGGATTACTGGTGTTGTGTACAGAAAGGGAAGACTACAACAGGCGTCATTGTGTCAAAGGTCTCAGTGCCCTGTCGCCTGGAGAACGAGTATGGGTAACTCAAAGACAACAGGAACTGTGCTTCAGAAACACTCAACTCCAAGGTCCTACTTAGTGGATCTACCTCAGGGAGTGGTGAGACGCAACTGCCTACACCAGGTACCTTTACACACACCTGCACACGACAGAGGTTCTCCAACACAGCAAGTGTCAGAGCCAAATCCTGAGCAGGTCCCCTTGAAACCTCAACTTTCATGTGCAGGAACTCCCACACTCACAACTAGATCTGGTAGAGCCATAGTTCCACTATAAAACAAAACAAACAAAGTGGAAAACAAAAGACTTGACTTAAAGTATGTTCTTGTTTATGAGATTCAGTTTTGTTTCATTATAGAGTAATACAGAATTTCCCAATATTTGTTATAAGAATTACTCTAGTGCCTAAGTTTTCATTGTTCGGACTCAAAAGATTCAGACAGGGACAGACCTTTCTAACAAGAGGCAGAATATCCCTCTAAGGTCTGGCAAGACAAAGGCAGTCTAGCCTTTGTTCTCGAGAAAGGGGAGATGTGGTATTATTGCATGTTATATTGGTAGGAATCTTTTAATAGGAGTTGTGTATGGGGGGGACATTTTAGACGCTAGATAACAGTGAATCACGCTCTATTTATTAAATAACACGACAGCAGCGATGGTGGATTTGCAAAATAGTATATAAATGTTCTTTACGATCATTCCCTGAAAGAACCAATCAGGCCTGCCTTATAGCACGATAACAAATTTGCTTAGCGTGTAGCTTGCTTGCACACAGAGAGTGGAAGGTGAGGGACAAAGGCTGACAGGCTTTATCCTGGAAATGTACTTCCGTTGATCCAGACCAGAGCTTAGATCGCGCCCAAAAAATCAATCCCGAACCTACCCGAGCCCGTGCACGTTGTGTCCGAGCCCGGCCCGCCCAACACACAAAACTGTAATTATGAGCCCGAGCCCTATTTAAACCCGACAATCTTTTAATACGTGGGCCGTTATAACTGACGTTCTCAACTACAATTCCAAGTTGTTTGAACTACAGAAATCTGTTTAGAATTATCTTAATGAATACCGGTAATGCAACAAGGACGAAGCCTGTAAACTGCGCTGTTTGTTTATTCAGAATGGAATGGATCGCAAATGGATCCAAATGAAGAAACGTAAAAAAAAAACTCGACCCTAGCTCCCTCAGCCGAATAGCGTGGGTAACAGATCAAGGCAGAAACAAAATCAAAGCCCTGGAACCATATAGGAGACTTTCTTGTCTCGATCACCTAATTGGCCGACAACAGTGCTGCAGATGGGGGGAGACACGATGTAGCGCAGTTTACCTCACACTCAAGTCAGTGCAGGACATACACCCAGAGCTACGGGAGAAGCTGTAGAGGCATAGCTTGCTCCCAACCGAATAAGGCTAATAAAGTAATGATTAAAAAAACACAAATGCTTGTTTAAGGGCCCGGCCTTTAGACTTTATCAAGTACATTTTGCGTTATATTAGCTACGCGGAAGTGATTGTTAACACACTTCCACACTTTCACAACAAAGCCCTGCGACTGCTTTCACGTTCAAATGAATTTAGTGAGAAGCACAAAGGAAGTGGCGTACAGTAGTGTCAGCAGCTTTACGCTTCAACCTCAGCTGAATGGAATAGAATAGAAAACTGTATTTAATGTGGATCGGTCACATCTGGCCAATATCTGATCTTTATATAGCGCACCAATAGGTCGAATCAGCGAGTCAATCAGTGCCACATTCTTTACATAAAAGCCATTGCAAAACCAACCGTTGACGGATTATGATTGTTTAAACTTCCATATACTTCCACAGGTGGTCTATTATGTGATTCTAAATGCACACAAGCTCCATTTCTCTCTCTTCCTGTCCCCCGCACTCTGTCACACTTAAAGACCTTTCAAGGCATGTTGTAGTGAGCAGGATGTGATGGACATGTCTTGTATTTAACAGTGTAGGTTAAAAGTGGATGGCCATTCAATGAGCACTTAACAGCTCGCTGGTAGTCTTTAGTCATACACACAGAAAAAAGTCTAATCACTGAAGTCCTACTTCAGCCATGCGCTGCCTCTGTCGGCCTGTCGGAGCGGCAGCTCCGCACATTAGCTCATCACATGAAGAGCTAATTTACATCTCTGGGATCCTTAACTGGACAAATCCAGCTACTGCTTTTCACAACCCACTGGCTTTAATACACTGCCATCAGTTTTAACCAGCATCTTCATCCTCCTCCCTATCATCATCATCCTTCTCTTTTTAATCGTTGGCACAATCATCATCTTTCTCATTATCAACTTCATCATCACATCATCATCGCCATAAGCATCTTCCTCCTCTTTAGTGCGTCATCACTGCATCATCATCACCATCAAACAGAAAATGAATCCCTAACAATTATAGTATAACCCATTCATACAGTAAGTAATAAATAGCAGCAAGCATTCATTTGTCATCTGGAGGTGAAAAGACCTCAAAACCTGGCTAAATTTGGTTGTAAAACGAAAGTTTGTCAGACGTCGAGATCAGTAGCTCTCAAACATTTTCACGTCAAGGACCCCTAAACTGACACAAATTAAACGAAGGACCCCCATTTGATATGCATTTGTCCCAGGGTCCCCCATCCGAAAGCTTTATTACAGATGAATCCCATTATCAAAATAGTCATACATTCTGTCACGGCATAACCACAACCCTGGGAAAACTTGATACTATTATTAAGGGTGCGATTTGTGAAAAAAAGCAGAGGGGGGGATGTTTTTTATCATGCACAACAAAACATGCAAGAAAAAATCCCACTTTCAATACCATGGATATAGTGCCACTCAGCCAGCCATGCCAAAACACTTATTTATGAACTTCAATAACCAATAACTCAAAATGAAATAGCACACCATGGTATCAACCCTAACCCTAACCCAAAATACTTTCACCCAGGAAACACGTGTTCGTTCCTCTGGAGTGTTTTAATCCAAACCACTATCTTTTTCCTAAACTTAACTAGTGGTTTTGGTGCCTAAACTTAACTGTCAGCGCCGCATGACTCATGGCTCACTTTTTCTGGCTAAACTCCACTACATGGCCCCTGAAAGGACTGTGTGTCTGTACCTGGCTCACAGTTACCAGTTGGCGGCTAAACAACTGTGGCTAGTAGCCGGCGTCCTGGATCTCTGTAGCGGCTAAAAAAAACAGCAACTGCCGCTTAAAAACACTTCTATGGCATAGGTATATAATATATGGTCTATTGGTTAAGTACCATTGATCACTTTGAGGGAGGGATACATTTCGTCCCCAACCGGGGATAAAAATAACTCAGCAGAGGCAGGGATATATAGACCAGAAAGCGGAGACATGCCACGCTTCCCCCCCAGCAAATCGCACCCTGCTATTATTACTTGTCTGGGGGCTTCCAGGGCTTGGCCGCCCGTGCATATATGAATCTCTACAGATTAGCGCCCAGCCACCAGGCCAAAGGGTAGGGTGAATAGGCCCACCTGTCGCTTTGTTGCCCCAGCGCCGCGTTGAACTGCCACCAGGTCAGCCCGTTTGGCAGTGGTTAGCGCTAATGCTCCTAAGACATTTAAAGACGCGGACACTAACGTTAACACAACTTACTGCATTTCTTACACTTCACTATAACTTATTGTATTTTATACCCATCTTATTCTATTTTACCT
The DNA here is from genome assembly GCF_008315115.2 of Sander lucioperca. Classification (NCBI taxonomy): domain Eukaryota; kingdom Metazoa; phylum Chordata; class Actinopteri; order Perciformes; family Percidae; genus Sander; species Sander lucioperca. Next base: position 27,163,498 of record NC_050186.1, on the reverse strand, counting down.
GTAGCTGTTTTTATATTCTCTTTAATAAATTGGTTTTAACTGCTCTAATGTTTTATGTAAAACTTTATATTGCCTCGCTGCTATATTAATAAGGCTGCCTTGGCTTAACATGTCCCTGGAAGCCCCTTGAGGACCCTTGGGGGGGTTTGGGAACCACTGGTCTAGATTACTTTTTATCATATCATTTTTATCATATATTATTTCACTTTTGAAATATATTCATTTAATAACCCTGATTGTGGGTCAGAGCTGCTAAATGACTACATTAATAAGTGAGCTATTATCTGTAATGTATGTCCAATCAACATTCAGATCATTTTTATCATTATCATCATTATTGCCACCCTCATCTTAAATAACAAAAATGAAAAAAAAAAAAAAAAAATTATTTTTTAATATAATTTTTCAAACAACGATAGAAACTCTGACAGCCAAAAAGCCAAAATCCATCTGAACTCACAAGATGGCACGGTGGAGAGAGACACGATCATTTTTGTATTTTGTATATTGATATTCTGTCTTGTTCATCACTTTGGTCAACCACAGTGTTGTTTAAATGTGCTATATAAATACATTTGACATTGACACTGCGGAGAGATGCGTTTCACACACAGGTAGTGGCGTGACGTGACATTTCCGATCGCTACGGGGCTACAACCCTTAAGCTCTGTGTATTTTAAACACCAGTACTTTGAAACTATTTCTCATGTCTACGAAACCACTGTGAAGTCAGATTCACTGTGAGTGAATCTTCTGTTTTGGATGTTTACTGATGTTTATGATTACTACAGACATTCCTGTAATCTTACGTTGCAACTTCTCCTGTATAACATGTATTATTATCACCTGGAGCGTGCTTGTCTAACGCCACTGTTTACACAACGTTATCGTTCAGCAGTGTGGATGCTCACATCGTTATACTTATAGTTATGGTTATAGTTATCGTTGTTGGAGTGGACGGGCCTAATTGAAGGTAACAGAATGAAAACACTTCTATTATCGTCTTTGTGGTTTTAAAAAACAGCTCCTGAATCCTTTTTGTTGTTGTTTGGGCGAATCACCTCCCCCTGCAAACTACAATTGGGCTTCTGATAACAGATCTTTTAATATAGCTCTCTTCCTCAATATGGAAGGATTGTGAGGGTGCCAGGCAGGGATATTGAGCGTGAGCTAAGAGTTTCTCCCTTTCGGCTTGGCCCCCCATCCAAACTTATTAGACAGATAAATGAGAGCTGCACTTGCGTCGCAGCGGGCCTCTTTTTGTGCCCGTTTATTCGTCTCCTGAATACTGGCTCAATCAGATAGCGGCCAGCCTTTCACTGCAGCCACCATCTCTCTGCATCTGTTGACCTGCACTGCCACAGCCGGGACTAATGTGGGCTGCTTTGGTGGCACTGAAACCGCCGTTTCCCTTTCACTTTGAAACGCCTTTTGTTCAATTTGTTCTTTTTTTTCCCCCCAGACAAAACTCCGATATAAAGGTCAGACCGTGTATATGTGGCTCTGTGCATCTGGGATTTTGTTCCCTGATTTAACAAAGTAAAAAAAAAAAAAAAACTGTATAAACCCCTTCTTTTTTGGGGGGCCTCAAGTTTTTGACTTTCATCCTAATGTTCCAGCTTGTATGACGTGTGATAAGAGGCTTTTTATTTATCCTACATGGATGGATGATGTGCAATAGTATTATATAGCAGAGATTCTTGTCTGAAAGAATAACAAGTATCTCTTTCCTCAGCAGACCCGTCTTCTGAGTTGGTGTGGGCTCACGTGTGTGTTTAGTTCAGACCCACACGCAGACCCAAAATTAAGTCCTTCAAAAAAGACATCCTCCACCAGTTTCCTGTAACCATGGCGATAGGAAGTGCTCTCCAATCACATCTCTATATACCATTGTCACATGTGTTAGGGAAGTGCACTGTTTCCTGCTGTTTTCACTGGCTTCCTCCCGTTGGTGTGTGCTCAGGATTTTGCATTTGGTCCTGGAAAGCCGCGCAGTTCCCAACTAAGTATTTTATTCTGTTTTTATTACGAATGTGCCGACTACAACGCCATCAAATTTGAATAAAGTAAGTTGCAAATTTTTGGTAGCATGTTCAGAGCAACATTAAGTGAATTTATGAGCAGTATGTCTTTTTTTTTCTTTCTTATATTTGTCCATTTGACACCATTTTTGATATCACCTGTACATATCTGCTTGGTTCAGTGACTTTACTTGAATGAAACAAAGACATTGTCTGAAAACTACAGTTAAATTGAAGATTGAGATTATTATTCCATTTAATGGTTTAATCGCATGGTTTCTTCATAAAATCACTATCATTCAAAAGGTACCCTGTTGAATTTTCGACCACTAATAGTGCTGTGGAGCACATCATACTGATGGTTTCACACTATTATTTTGACAGTTGCTGGTGGTGACCAGTAAGCCTAATGTGTCAGCAAATGCAGGGAAAAAGGTGCTAGCCAACAAACATGGATGTGTACAATGTAGTATTAAAGCAGCTTTAATGGATATTTTTATGTGAAAACAATGCATAATGTGAAAGGGGTCACTCGTAGTGATGAACGTTTAGGGAATTATCACCCGAATCTGCAGCTCCCCTCGACTTTACAAAGCTTTATAGGCAGTTACAGCTCATTGTTTTACAGCTGTCCAACCCACAACCTTATTGTTTTTGTTCACTCTCATGGGATATAACATTGTTTTCAGCCGCAGCAGGCAGCGGTTTTCAGAGAAAAAAGCTCTAAAACCACTGTACACTACCTGCTCAGTACCAAAAGAGCAGACAGACACAGTTAAAAGACTAGCTGGTGAACGTAGTGGAGCTTTTAGCAGCTACAGAGACAGATATTTCCCTTAGTAGTTGGTAGAGACCCAACTAGAGCTAAAAGAGAGAGAGAGTATTGGACTTACATTCATCAGATGGACACAAACATGACTCCAAATGGATTGTAATGTTGCTCGTAACTGCTGGATGTGTAAATAAGCAACCGTTTGCTGACAATCGTGGCATAATCATTTAAAAGGTGATGATATGTCAGTGTTGTGTTCACAACTTGTGTCCGCTGTCCCTAAAACATCAGTTATTGTAGGTTTAAATATAAAATCAAGCTTTTAAAATGTTTTATTAGGAAGGAAATGCACTCAACATATATGGGGTCCCGTTTGTAAAGTGGCTCACACTGAAAATAACAGCAACATTTTGTGAATGAATTTTCGAGGGTCACTTTTTTGCACATTTAAAACAATATTTGTCAACTTAGAGATATTTTAAATAGTTAAATCCAAATATTAAATGTTAAACCTAAATGTTAAATCTAAATGCTAAATCTAAATCTAAATCTAAATGTTAAATTTAAATCTAAATCTAAATGTCAAATCTAAATATTAAATCTAAATCTAAATGCTAAATCTAAATTTAGCGACTCCTGGAATGTGTCAAGCCAGGTAGGTAATCAAACACAGGAACGCCACAGCAGCCTGATACTTTACAAAATAAAACATATTTCAAAATAAAACACCCAGGTCTGTGGTGATTTTGGTTGTCTTGACTTCTCAGTTGTGTCTAGAGCGAGACAGTCGATCAGGCCCAGAGAGAGATGGACGGACAGACAGACAAACAGACAGAGACTGCAACGGGCCACACGTGTAAAACTGCATGTATAGTTGCGATGAACATTACATTACATTATGATTTCATGAGGTTATAAACTTACCCATGATGAAATAAATCTGTTCTGTAGAGTGGAGAAGAGCAGGATCGCTTTGTGACCGGCGCAGAGAAATGTGCGTCTGGTGTGAACAGCCAGGCACCCAATCTGGCCTCGCAGCGCTTCGCAGTCAATGTGTGCCTACTGTTAGGCCCCAAGGATACACACACATTGAAATACAGTGAAAACACTGAATGTAAATATAACACTGTGAGTTTACAGAAAAACTCCACAGGGTGCCTTTAGGTTAGATAACTCTGGTGGATTCATGAGGACTATGGTTAACTGCTCCTCAGATCTCTGCAGGGTAAATCCAGACAGCTAGCTAGACTATCTGTCCAATCTGAATGAAAATTAATTTTCTGTTGCACGACTAAAACAACTTTTGAACGTACACATGTTCCACCAAAACAAGTTCCTTCCTGAGGCAATTGTCTTGCGCCCAAGACGACTGTGGGAATGCTGTGTAGACTAGCCAGACCGCCTTCGCAGCGCTGTGGGGGAAGGTCTGGCAATGTGAGACTATAGCACCCGTAACCACAGTGATGTCACCGTGAACTGACACACCCTGGAGTACACTTGTAGATCACTGCAGCAATGTGAGAATGTTGTCAACAACAAAAAATTGATTTTCAGCTGGTGTTCAGTGGCTCTGTTGCTCTTTAAGTGACAAGTAACACTAAATTGTGTAATAGATGCAAAATACGCAGATAATATAGATGGTTCCCTCGGGTCCAATTCAGTGGCTGGCTTAGATGAGTTTTAATAACTGCGCAGTGGAGACAGAAGCTGTACAATTCTCTCTGACCAGATTAATTCTTTGACCAGAGTTGTACTGGAAGCAACAGAATAAGCAAAAGCTTACAATACATTCAATTCACAAGTAGATATGCATAGGCTCAATACTTTCTACTCCAATTAATGAAAAGGTGCTGGGCCAACCTGGGCAAAAGGTCTCATTCAGTGATCAAAGTGAAATGCTTCCTCTAACACTGAGCTAGAAAAAAAAATTCAGATTGACTTAATTAAATCAGTTTACACTAAAGGTTGTTGATTAGGTAAAATAGTGTTTAGCACAGTCAAAATATCATACAGAACAGTAGGAGTTTGATCAGTGAACAGGGAAGAGAATATTAGGATAAGATTAAACTCTTAGGTTCTTCATTTTGAAACAGGCAGTGATTGAGAGCCTTTTATGTTACAGAGCATCGGACATTTAAAGCCATCTGAAGCCACCTCCTTGGAGACTCCTGCTTTCTCAGAGTGTATTCAACATGTGGGAATAATTCACATCAAACAACATTCCACCACTCATTCCCAGTGGATCAAACCTGGCAGCGATGCAGGCTGGTCTTCAGGTAACCAGCAGCACCTCTCTCCAGATCCCTCCCAAGCCCGGGACTGCTGTACTCAGAAACCGACACCCAATCCTACTGGACACCTTCCAGCCCGTCCTGGTCCAGGCCATTATCAATCCTCAGCAAGGTATGGAAGGACCCCTCCAGACACCACAGCCCCCCAGGACCTGCAGCTCACCCGGACCTTCTGGGAAGTCCTGCTGGAGCTTAGATGCCAGGGTGGCCGTGCTTCTGGTGACTCTGGCTGGAGCTGTAATCCTGCTGCTGCTCTACAAACTCCTGCAGCTGAGACACAGGTGTGTACATGTCTTTCCACTTTTCCAACCATCACAACTCTAGTTTTGGTTGAAATAAACACATAGTTTACAGATTTACATGTGAAAATATTTTGGCTCTATACACGCTAAAAGTATTTTTTTTTTTTTTAAATGGAGTCTGGTGGGTTTAGCGCTAGCGACCTCAGAGCTGTTTCTGGTTAAACAGAAAGGTCTTAAAGAGGTTTTTAAAAGGCCTGTCTCTGTAGGGATCCTTTTCATACTGTTGTCAGGCACTTTTCAGTGGCAAAAAAGCACTTTCAGTGGACCAAATTGACGATGCACATTTGCCCCTATAGGGTTACATTGCAGCTCGCTCTGTGGCTGACAGTTACAGCGTTCACGCTTAATACTGGACCAATTTCAAAGATTGTTGTTCCTATCAATCACTTACACACAAAAACATAGGAAAATAGGTTAAAAAAACAGTAGTTACGTTTTAAATTAATTCCAATGAGAATTTTACTTGGTTAAGTGAAAAACAAAATTGTGTTGGTTGTTGATGTCGGTTTGTGTTGTGTCCTGCAGGCTGAGGTTGGCCAGGGCGAGGCATGCACTAGAGTACTACAGCTTCTACCACACCGCCACCTACACACTCAAACACGCTGCGTCCTGTCAGGACCTGCCAGGCAAAAACGGGACAATCCCTGAAGCTACACCACCTGTACAAGTAGTCGTAACCCCGGTGACCCCAACTGCCGTCACCCCGCTTCCACCCCCACCGGTGCCCTCTCCACCCCCACTGCCACTCCCCCCACCTCCTGTCCTGCCTCCACCACTGCTCCACGCTCCACCGTCTCTCACTCCAGCACCTGCTGTCCTGGCCTTCCCTCTCCCGCTGCCTGTGTTCCACACCACCCCGCCCAGCCCTCACCTGTCGTGGGGCGCCTGCTCGGACGCAGATGTGTACTCTCGGATCGGCGCTTTCAGGCCCTCCAGACTCTCCAGTCTTTCCAACCACTCGAAAGTCATCCTTTTTGAACACTCGTCCCTCTGAACCCCCAGAACATGACTGGAGACGTCACCAAATGTGAGAAGACTGTAGTGATTACCAAAAACATATTCTTCTGATGGACTGATAATCACCCGGGGATGAGTGTGTTTGCCATGAGTACTGTATACTGTATGTACGCAGTATACGTATATTCTTCTTTAAAGGGGCTGCACTCGATATTCAGAACAAGTGGTCTGGGATTAGCCTGACAGAACTCACCATTGGCAGGGCTCAATCCGAGGGATGGGATAAACGGTTGTCTTTCAAATTCCCTCTGCACGCAATAGGATAACGCTACAACCAACCAGAGCAACACTAGTTGATAGATTAAACTTTTGCCGTATCCAGTCGGCAAAACTCCGAACACATCTTCCTTTTTTAAGAATGACTTCAGTGCCGTTCTTTGTTCTTTTCTCAAAGAAAAGCTTAACTCCAAGTCTTTCAGAGTCGCGGCCAAAAGCCGATTCGAAAGACCGCTGTTCGCCAGCAGGAGTAGCCATCTTCTTTGTTTTCAAGTAGCAGGGAATTCACACGGAACCGTCGCAATGCTGCCGTCATTATGTTAATTCCGCCCACCTACTCTATACACGATGTGATTGGCCTGACTAGAGTTTGGTTTTTCCAGCTCGCAAGCCAACGGAGAGTTGCTAGACGACCCTGGCTGCAAATTATATTTGCTGCCGCTAGGGTGCATCTAGATTTCGAGGCTAGTCTGGGATTGCTTCCACACAGCTCTCACAGACGGTTCCCCAACTCGTCTAATACCCGCGCTTTGTCACGGCCCTCTGCGTCAGATACTGACACACAAGCCACTCAAATGCACCTGTGAGAATTTAAGTTGACCGGACTTAAAAGTCAAGACAATCATATCTAATTACAATAAGTTAGTGAAAAAATATGAATTGGTGAATTAAATTGGTAATGGGATTACTGGCGCTGGATATCGTTTAAACATTTCGATACCCGATACCAATATCGTGACTTCGATACCGGTTACTGAACATTACTTTTTTTGATACCAATTTCATAAAATCTATTTTAACAAAAAGAAATTACAACATTTCACATTACGGCACATGTCTTTTTATTTATTTTTCAGCTCCTACTACGTGAGCCCGCCTCTGTGACGTGTAACGTTAGACAGCCAATCACAAACATTATAAGATCTAAGATCTAGGTAGAAGCATGCTGCGTGCTTACTGGCTCACTGACACTGATTAGATTTACTTCTAATGTTTTGAAATTTGGTATTGAATGACGAGGCATTTTTCCATACTATATAGGCAATTTGTTCGGTGAAAAAGTATTGAATTCGGTTCCCAGCCCTAGGGATTACACAGGGCTGTATCAGAGAAAACTGATATAAAGTTAGCATGGTGCAAATGTTTTCTTGCATTCCATTACTTAAAAAACACAAGTAAACAGCATGTTCTAACTTTGTAATGCATCTTAGCCAAATGTATTTACTGTGAGAGAGTCCTGAAGTTTAGTACTTAATTTGCTTTCCTTAATGCGGATCATTTATATTCCTAAGATATAATGTCTTCATTTTTTTTTAACAGTGTAGGAGCCCATTGTTTCCCGAAATGGGAGGCATTTCCTTAGCCCGTTTTCCATGGCACGGTCCCTCCCTGTTTCACATCATTAGCTGCATTCTCTGTTTCCTTCCTGACTCTCTGTCATGTAGCAATCTTACTTTGCATTTCCTTCACTTACAGTCAGAAATAATGACTCAGAAGATGTCTCTTTTGTCTATTTAAATCATTCAAATTCACAGAACAACAAACATATAATTAGTGCATGTGAAATTTCTGAATAATTGGTTCCTTTAATGACCAGACTAAAAGTTACAGATGAGCACAGATTCATTATTCTCCAAGGTTGTGCTGTCCACACACAGGTAACATTGGTCTGTTGTTGATATGGTAACCTGAGCATCCACCTTGGCCCTAATAAGCTGTTAAGAATAGTTTTCTTTAAATATTTAATTGTGTTTTCCCAACAGGCCTCTCATTTATAATTCAACAATAGTTTGTAAATTTATGAGGGAAGCTGTTTTGGTTGATGCTTGTTTGTTGCTCTCTGCTTGCTGTGGTGAAAACCGAGACTTTGTGTGGCATTCCTCCTTAGTTTTTTCTGTCTCTAAGTCTACTAAAGGCCGCTGTCTCCATTCTAAAAGCCAGTTAATTCAATCTGTGCATGTACAGCAGCAGTGTCTCTGAATTAGTTATAAGCCGAGCAGGAAAGCCATTTGTAACACTGTACTGCTGCTACAATTAAATAAAACGAGGGATTGCCATGCAAGGATGACTATTAATGCATTTGTGTTCCACATCCGAATAATATTAATTGAAGGTTTTCATCTCAAAATGTTATTTATCCATTTTAGAATGCTCATAGAAAGGCTTCATACAGCGGTAAAACATAAACATAAAGCCACTTTCAGCACATTACATGCTAATTAATGCTAGTGCTAATTTTTCTCCTTAAATCATGAAGAGAATGATGTCACATTTTTAAATGCAATTAATACATCAACTTAAAGCACCTCATGGAACTGGTTTGTAACTCCCTCACAAACTCACTCATTCACATTTAGCAGGCTGCAGATTCGCCAGCAGAGGGGGCTGTTCAGTCTGCACCTAACCTGGACCTTCTTTAAGAAAGAGCCAAGCAGCAACTTCCGGGCCTGAAAGTGAAGTCAATAGAGACAGAGCGCATTTAAGTCCCGCCCACACTGGAGGGCAAAAACAACTTGTCGTTCTTCATTGACTTTGTTTTGTGGAGGTGCCTCCTTCTCAATTTCGTGTGCTAGCAAACATAACAACTTAGGCTATATTTACATTGCTGCGTTTTAGTTTGAAAAATAATATATTTTTTTATTACGTTTACACCTCGCATTCACACTGCTCTGGGGTCTCATTTATAAAACTGTTTGTGGAATCCTTACTATAAGTGTGCATACGCCCAAAAGCCCAAAATGGCGTACGGCAAAAAAAAAGTCAGATTTATAAACTGGCAGTTGTTACACTGAATCATGATGACTGGCTCAGAAAAAGCAAAAACAAACTTCTCAGACGTTCAGGAAGTGCTGCAAATTGAATTATAATTTCGGCCTGTTCTTGCATAGTGTAGGGAAACCTGATCTATAACTACCTATATTAATAATACCTTCCAAAATGGCAGGCATTACGGCACTCGGGGACAGCTTCGATATACCAGACGTACATAATAAGATTTAACAGAACTATATATTATATCCAAACAAGCCTTAGTGATAAAGTTGAAGATTATATATAATATTCATAAAAAAAAACACTTTGCTGTCTGACATTTCCCTCTGGAAACAGCCGGTTGCCCCCAGAGTGGCGAGGACCTGTATTTGGACCGGGATGGCATGGTTGCCCTCTCTACTGGACCCAATTCAGTTCATAGATCCAAGAGCTCAGCTTTAGGGAATCTAAATCTAAAAAAATCATCGTCATGGTCCCTGAAGTCTCTTTCTCTCCTGATTCTTCCATTGGGGGTTAGTCCTCCTGCAGGGCCAGCAGTGCCATCATGCAGCATTACGCATGGGGGTCACCGCAGTATTAATATGTTTACAACAATTTGTGATTGTTAACACCTTGCCAAAATCACAGCATTAACTAGTGGTATCCCCCACCCCGAGATACAATTTGAAGACGAAAGAAAGTGTAATAGGCAAACACACTTTTCTTCATGCAGGTTTTGTCACAAACAGCATTAAAGTTCGGACTGATAACGAGGACTTTAAGTGTAACGATTGCGCGAGAGCTTAACGGCTGTATTTTCAGACTTTGACATTTGATGATATATGCAGTTTTAAAGACAGATATTTAGTTATTGACACTGTGTTCTGTCGTTATCTAATGCTAGGGTATTTAATGCTATCCTGTATTCCATGGAGTCGGGCCATCCCCTCCTCTTGCGCTCCGTAGCGGACAATGTGACGATGAGACAGCGGCGATTAAACATTAAGAACAATTTTTTATTTAAGATTTGAGTTGGAGCTTCATCTTATAGTACTTATCACTCAGTACAAGCGCAAATAACACTGCTGAATTTATTCTTCATGGTAACGTGGATGATATGGAGTGAAAAAATGTGCGTGAGGCATCAATACTTGAAAATATTACGAGTAATCGTTATTCCCACATTTACTTTCTGCAGTCTTACTTCAGTTCACCACCTCACCGTCTGTGTCGCCAATTCCCATTGTCTCCAAAATGTGCGTGAGCATGGGTCACACATGCATGGAGGACCGCACATTCTCCCGTCAAGTCAAGTTTTCAGCCCCGTTTTATGCGTACGCCACGTTTATAAATGAGACCCCTGGTGTTCCAGAGCCCCTTAACCGGAGACATTTGAAAAGACTTTGTGAAAGCTTCTGGATTTTTAAGCTAAGAGCTACACTTTTCCCTGGACTGAATGAAGATTTAGATTTCAGTCATTTCTTGTAGACTGTCTTCTGTTTTGTTAATACTGTTGATTTGGTGTACACGTCTCTCCTCTTCTGGCTTGTTTTCCTTTTTATGTTTTTCTTTGTCTTGAGAGGTCACCCTGTTGACCTTTGGGGACGATACCCCCTGTTGACAACATGCATTTTTTGTGATAGACTGAGAGAACACTGATATAGACGGGTTGACCTTGATTGCTGAATGGCTGGACCTGTTGATGTGCACAGACCTGGCATTTGAAATAATTTCACCCCACTCCTGTGCCTGTAACTTCCTGAAGAAGGAAGATGCATTAAAGGCATTTTATATATATTTTTTGTAAAAGACGAGTGCCTTCGCTTCTTCCTTGATGTCAATTAGACTTCTGAGCCCGTTTTGGTTTGGAATCTGCGGGGTTGTGTTACGGTCTCAACGGACGCAAGCGGAGACCTTTGGCAACACCAACACTGACGCCAAATGTTTCGCTGCCTGATTGGGTCATGACCTCTCGTTCTCTGAGACTAACTTTTCCAACTACCAGCAACGGGCGGAGTATACATGCTGCCTCCTGTTTATGCCCAGCATACAAGAATGTTGATGAGATATGCAGTTTGGGTGTGTTAGTTTAAACACATTCATTTTTCTACTGGAGCTTAAAACACTTATGTGCATGGAGATTGCTTTTGGCTCAAAACCCTGCATAAAAAACCAAAGCACAGCGATGTAAATGCAGCCTTAGTTTTTATAAGTTGTGGAACCAAAAAACTGAGCTTTTATGACAAAAGTGGATACAGGCAATAAGACGTGAGACATCAGCAGAAAGAATGGGAAAACTGTGGGATCCTGACACGTGGTATGCCTGATGTTACATGTGCAGTGACATTTTTTTTAAATCACATTTGTCAGTTTTAGGCTAACTATATATCTGTAAGTGAAGCTTAAGCATTTTGACAGTATGCAACTTTTGTTATAGTGGAATGTGGATAAATCAGAAAGCTATGCAGTGTTATGTTTGGAAGTGCCTTAGCTTGCTAACAACTAACTTGTCCTCTGGTGGACATTGGTTGCTATATTTATTGAATTTTTATTGAAATTTATAATTTATTGAACAAAATACAAAACAAAATACGCAACATGAACAAATCTCCCCCTCTACTGCTCCACTCAGCTTGCATGGGTACGGAATTTGAATTCCTCCCAAACTAGTACAGACTGCAAATCTGCATAATAAGACATAATTCTGTGTAAAAATGTGTGCAGATTTTATATAGCTCCTAACCCTAATTTACCCTAACCCTAACTCCAGCAGTATGGCATATGTGTGTAACCTTAAAGTAACAGAGTGTAAAATTGTAATCTCCCTATTCAGGGATTATTAAAGTGCTTATTTCTTCTTTCTTTCTATTAGACTTTCCAAAAATTGAGGACAATTATCATGACCAATGTTGGCATGGTTGCAGGAGCTGTTTTTTTGTTGTTGTTTCATCTATTGTGGAAATATGCAGAAGTTAGAATTTATTTGACCCAAGTTAATTTTGGTTATGGATGAAATCTTGATAGTCAACTTTGTCCTGAAGTATGTCTGCTGGACTAGAAATTAGAGGCAGTGCGCCTATTTCCTACAAACCGTCTTTTCAAGCTGGGATGTCACTCCGCACAAAGAATTATTGCTTTGCAATAAGTCATTGGTTGGAGTACTACCTTGATCTGTTAAATATGGAGAGAGTGTGGCCTGGGTAAATAAAATTTTAATATGAGAAAGCTTAACCTCAGACAGAAGGAGTCCTCAAAATGTCAGTGTGTGAACAGATGTTTGTCCCCACAACAGCAGTAATAGCAGTAATGGTAGCTTTACAAAAAGGAAACAACTACAGATGTATCACGTATTGTCTGCAGGTGGCGCTAGAGTAAGAATTGCAGAAGCTATAATTTAGTGTCATCCTGTGGCCATAGCTGCAGATACAAGCATCTGGTATTAACTGAGCTTGGTTTCAAGTGCATCACCTCAACTAAACTGCGTGTCCTTGTTCCTGAAATTGATGTAAACACAGTTTTTTTTGTGGAACAGACTTGACTGATAGTTGACAGTCTGCTGGTTCATAAATCTAACAGAAATGACTGTTTGTCCCAGAAGCCCTTAACTCAAATTTCAGATGCTTGGTAATTGCATCTCTTCTCATTTTCTAATCTCTGCAGCCACAGTGGGAGGAAATGGTCATTGTTCCAATTACCCTTAGTGTCACCTCTGCCCGATACCAAAACAAGTCCTTTACTTGTTTCCGAGGGAGGCAAAATATAAAAACAGATTCAAGGAAAAAAATGAAAACTCTTTCTAACATTGGTCCTCAGGGACAAAACTTCTCCAAGAGTATTAAGATCTAAACAGTCAAGTCTTGCTCTCGGTCAGAATCTCCTGTCATGGGAAGGTGGAGGTTAAAGTCCCCCTCTACTCTAAAATTTGTTTTTCTTATGTATATGTCCCCTAAAATGTCTGAACTTGACTATACTGACTTGTATCTGTAGGAAGTTTGTAACTAAAGAGGTGTTTTCACATTCCTCTATTAAAAGGGGGATATATATATATGTGCACTTCCATGTAATCTAAGATTCAAACGTACCCAGGGCATGCTTGATAAGGTATGTCACTAATCCGTAAACCAATTGCTTTTCTAATATCCAAGAGCCAGCTAAGAATCTGGAAATCTCCAGCAAAGACTGAACTGTCAGTATAGAGAGCAAATACATCATCGTAGTCATCGTAGCTGTGTCAGCCACTGTCAGTTATAAGCTAAAAAAACAACAAATAAAAGATGCTTACTATACTTACTATTCTGATATGTCTGATTTTAGTGCACAACAGAGTCTTCATCTGGGACAGGACCAAACCAAAACTATCGCTGCAGATCAAGAGCTTGCAGCCCTCTGCAAGCGGGCTGCCCTACAATAGCGCTTTGCGAGCTATGCTCTTTTACCAGTCAACCCATAGATTGTAAAAAATAATGGACAAAGCTTTCTGAAAAGTGAAGCCAACGTGGATGTGCCTTAAACCTGCGACTTAAGAGGTCTGTCACTTGGCTGCCTGTTCTGTCAATTTTCCCAGTCTTTGTCACATGACCAATTCATGATGACTATCCAAAATTTTGATACCATGGAATCAGCACTGGAATTGTTTAAAAAAAAAAAAAGTGTCAGACTGAGCCTATAGAACACGTGTCAAACTCAAGGCCCGCGGGCCAAATCCGGCCCCTCGCAAATTCTGATCTGGCCCGCATATCAATTTAGGTTCACAATTAAATTTTGGCCCATCTAGTTGTGTGGCAAACAAAAAACTTGCGATTACGTGACACTCAAAGCAGAATTTGAAATTTCAAATCTCCACAGAACCACAGAACCAGAGAGTTTGCATATTCCGGCTGTGAAAGAGCTTGTTGTGAGTCAGCTGTGTGGTAGCCTACATAGAAACTGTAATCATTGTTTTGCTTGATTTGCTAAATTCTAGGATGGCTTTGGAACTTTTTTGCTCACTTTTTCAGGGCTTTATGTGGACCAAACTGTAAGTGAGAAGACTATATGAGACATGCAATAATTGAGTCAAAGATATTTGACTTTTTCGATGAAATAAAAGCATGCCAATAAACTCTACATGTCTGGCCCTTGATGTGATTCTCTCTTTCCAGTGTGGCCCTTAGTGAAATTGAGTTTGACACCCCTGGAAAATGTGTATTGTATAGAGATATAAAATCTGTTTAAAAATGAAAACAAGTGAAATTAATAATGAATGGGATGTTTTATTTAGCAGAATTACACTATGTTCTATCCTATCTAATATTTATTTACCCTATATTTCAAAGCAGATTTTCTATGCTGTATTCTGATAAAATGCACCTCCCCCCTCACTCCCCGGGCCCTTCCTGACTGATTATTGGTCCCCCCTGTGCCACCCCAATTAAAAAATCCTGGACTCACCCCTGGGTCCGCGCAAGGCTTTCATTCATTTATTCATTAACATACAAAGATGAGCGTAAAAAGGAGAGAAACTGAAGGACAATAACAAAAAATATTGGAGATTCTGGCATACTTTGCATACAGCTAACATCATTACAGTTGGTACAAAATCTGCTTTGCATGCTGTCTGAATACACCAGTTATATAGAGCTAAAGATGAAGTTGTTAGGGTTTCTCCTTAAATTAAATGGCAAGGCACTTGCCAGCAGGGACGTGCACAGGTGAGGGTTATTGTTGCCCGGGCAACAGCCCGTTTTCCCTGATTGGCTTAGCTGCCCCTCTGGTGGAAAAGCTTAAATAAACTTTCTTTCTTTTTATTTTTTTAATTTTTTTGCTTTTGTGGCTGCATCAATACGATAATATACTTCCATCATTACTAACGTTAAATCAAATTAAATCGCTATATCATTCAATCTTGCCCTCAGTGATGCCCTCTGCCCCCAGTCACATTACTTTGTTTATATTCTCACACACGGAGCACCGCATATCAGAGGTGTTAAAAGTATTCACATTCATTACTCAGGTAGAAGTATAGATACTAGGGGTTTAAAAAGACTTCTGTAGAAGTTGAAGTATCAACTCAAGTTTTTTACTCAAGTAAAAGTGTAAAAGTACCGGTCTCAAAACTACTTAAAGTATAAAAGTAAAAGTAATGTAAGGGGGAAAAAAATGCCATTAAGGACAAAAGCTTAGGCCGTGCACTACCCCACCTCCACAAAAAAAAAAAACATTTGTAATGACTAATTTGTAATGACATAATGACTATAATGTTATATTAAAATGTTAATGTTGGAAAAACATTTCGAAAAATTCTTCCAGGTACGGCCAGGAATGTAGAAGGTTGGCTGGTCTTCCTGGCTACCAACCTCCTCACTGGTGCTTGGTTGGGACATTTTTACTCAAGTTCTCTTGAGTCTCTGCCACGGACTTCACTCTATCCGGATTGCGCGATTTATCTGGATAGGTTGTTTTTTTTAACGATGACAAGCCGGGAATGAAAACAAGCCGTACTGAAATAGGAGTAACAAGGCTATTTTTAAAATGTAAGGAGTAGAAAGTACAGATAATTGCGTGAAAATGTAAGGAGTAGAAGTAAAAAGTCTGCTGTAAAATAATTACTCCAGTAAAGTATAGATACCCAAAATTTCTACGTAAGTAAGGTCTGACACGTCTGCCGCATATTAAATTCAATTCAATTCAATTCAATTTTATTTATAGTATCAAATCATAACAACAGTTATCTCGAGACACTTTACAGATAGAGTAGGTCTAGACCAAACTCTGTACTTTACGAAGCCCCAACTATTACAGTGGTTGCCTCAAGAGCAAGCATTAGCAGTAGCTATTGCGACAGTGGCAAGGAAAAACTCCCTTTTTTTTGTTAGGAAGAAACCTCGGACAGACCCAGACTCTTGGTAGGCGGTGTCTGACGGCACCAGTTGGGGGAGTGGTGAATGGTGGCAATAATAGTCATAATAAAGATAGTGAAGCAGTGATCACAATGGTAGTCATAGTAGTTCATGTCATAGTAGGGCACAGCAGGAGAGGGAACGCCAAGCCCTTCTGCTTTCACGTGAGTTTTTAAAGTTATGGAGATTATGACAAATGCCCTGTGAATAGTTACTGTCAGGGTTTTGGTATTTTGTTCTGTTTTATTGTGTAGTCTTGTTTCTCTGTTTTGCTTGGTTTCCTGTTTTATTTTGTAGTCGGTCTTGTCTCCCTTGTCTTGTCTAGCTTTCTTCCTGTCTTTGTTTGTTTCCCGCCTTTTTTGATTTGTTCCACCTGTTGTGTCACCTGCCTCTCGTTCCCTCATTACCTTTTGTATTTAGCCTCTCTGTTTTCCCTTGTCCCTTGTCGGATCGTCTCGTTATTTTCGCTGTGTGTTCTGTCCTGTTTGAGTTCCCTGTCTTGGATTGCCTTGTGTTCTGGATTATTGCTCCCAGTAAGTGTTGCCTGATTTAAAATAAAACTCTTGAACTGCATTTGGGTCCCTACCTTGCGTACTTTCAACGCAGCTTGTGACAGAACGATCCGACCATAATAATGGACCCAGCAGAGATTTCTGATGAACTGTGTGACCTTATGTGTGACCTGGTGGAGCTCAAAGCCAGGTGGAAGGAAGCTAGTAGTAATTGCTTAAAGGAGGCAATTTTGGCAGCAGCACGTGTGAAAGTTTCGGAAAAACCTTGGTTAAAGGACTCTGTTCCAAACTGGATTAGCAGCTTCATTTTTGCTCCAGCTCCTCTGCTTACTGAAAAAATGTGTTCAGCTAAGCCAGTTAGCTCCACAAAGGCTTCACTCACTCAAGTACCTGCGCCTCAACAGATTCCGAGCCAGCTAGCACCGACGAGCCTGCCTGCTTCTCGGCCTGCTAGAATCCTGGCTACAGGGTCTCTGTTTTTGACCCCGCTTGCTCCTTTGCCCGCTTCGCCCAGTCCTGTCTCCCTACCTGGAGGAGAGCCAGAAATTCATATGACTTTGCTTCAATATTTTGCCATGTCTGTTAAAAAGACTGAGGAGGCCAAAGCTGCCAGCCTTCAAGCTGAAAGACAACAGTCCAGTTCACCTACTAGCAGCTCCCCTGAAAGCTTTACTATCGGCTCTACGGCAACCCACTCTGCGGGCACCCTCAACTGCAAGCAATCCTTTGAGGGAACTCGCCTAGCCATATTCCCTGGGAACCGTGGAGGCCGGAGACGGGGTAGAAGACAACATGGTTCCCGACGCCATGCCCTGCTTCACCCTCTCTTCAGCTCAGAGTCCTCGCTGTCCAGCGGCCTCGAGCCCGTGCTGTCCAGCAAGCCAGAGCCTGAGCTGACCTGTCTTCCTGAGCCTGAGCTGACCTGTGTACCTGAGCCTGAGCTGACCTGTGTTCCTGAGCCTGAGCTGACGTATGTTCCTGAGCTGACCTGTGTACCTGAGCCTGAGCTGACCTGTGTACCTGAGCCTGAGCTGACCTGTGTTCCTGAGCCTGAGCTGACGTGCAACCCTTCTGTTCCCGGGCTGGCGTGCAGCTCTCCTGACCCTGGGTTGACGTGCAGCTCTCCTGACTCCGGGCTGACGTGCAGCTCTCCTGACTCCGGGCTGACGTGCAGCTCTCCTGACTCCGGGCTGACGTGCAGCTCTCCTGACTCCGGGCTGACGTGCAGCTCTCCTGACTCCAGGCTAGCTAGCAATCTCTCTGAGCCCCGGCTAGCTAGTAGCCTTCCTGAGCCCAGGCTAGCTAGTAGCCTTCCTGAGCCCAGGCTAGTTAGCAGCTCTTCTGAATCCAGGTTAGCTAGCAGCCCCCTTGAGCCCAAGCTAGCTGGCAGCCCTCCTGAGTCCAGGCTAGTTAGCACTCTCCCAGATCCCAGGCTTGCTAGCAGCCTTCCTAGTGTCCCCAAGCTTCCTAGCTTCCCCAAGCTTCCTAGTTTCCCCGAGTTTCCTAGTGTTCCCGAGTTTCCTAGAGTTCCCGAGTTTCCTAATGTTTCCGAGTTCCCTAGTGTCCCCAGGTTGTCCTTGATCCTGGATCCCCGGCTGTCTAGCAGCCTTCCTGATCCCCGGCTGACTAGCAGTCCTCCAAATTCCCGGCTGACTAGCAGCCTTCCTTATCCCCAGCTGACTAGCAGCTTTCCTGATTCCCGGCTGGCTAGCAGCTTCCCAGAATCCCGGCTGGTTAGCAGCCGCCCCGAGCTTCGGCTGGCTAGCATCTTCCCTGATTCCTGGCTGGCTAGCAGCCTCACAGATCCCTGGCTGGCTAGCAGCTCCCTTGATCCCCGGCTGGTTAGCAGCCCTCCTGAACCGCCGCTGACGTGCAGCCGCCCAGAACCGCCGCTGACGTGCAGCCGTCCAGAGTCTCCGATGACCGCTCTGCTAGAGTCTTCCAGTCGTCCAGAGTCTCCGTTGACCGCTCTGCTAGAGTCTTCCAGTCGTCCAGAGTCTCCGTTGACCGCTCTGCTAGAGTCCTCCAGTCGTCCAGAGTCTCCGTTGACCGCTCTGCTAGAGTCTTCCAGTCGTCCAGAGTCTCCGATGACCGCTCTGCTAGAGTCCTCCAGTCGTCCAGAGTCTCCGATGACCGCTCTGCTAGAGTCTTCCAGTCGTCCAGACTCTTCGATGACCGCTCTGCTAGAGTCGTCCAGAGTCTTCGATGACCACTCTCCCAGAGTCTACGTCGACAGCTCTTCCAGAGTCCATGTCGACAGCTCTCCCAGAGTCCACGTCTACGGGCAAGCCAGAGGCCTTGCCGGTCTCCGGCGTCCCAGAGACTGCCCCTGAGGCTTTGTTGGTCTCTGGAGTCCCAGAGACCTCCCTAGTGACTTTGCCTTTGTTCTGCCCCCATGAGACTTTGCCTGTGGCGGTCAGGCCGACTCCTGCCCCTCGTGTCCTGTCGGCGGTCAGGCCGACTCCTGCCCCTCGTGTCCTGTCGGCGGTCAGGCCGACTCCTGCCCCTCGTGTCCTGTCGGCGGTCAGGCCGACTCCTGCTCCCCGTGTATTGTCGGTGGTCCGGCCGACTAATGCTCCAGTTACCCTGTCGGCGGAGTTGCCGACTCCTGATCCTGTTGCCTTGTCTGTTACTGATCCTGTTACCTTGTTGGCAGACACTGGCCCAGCTGACCCGTCGCCTGTCTCCAGCCCAGCTGACCCGTCGCCTGTCTCCAGCCAAGCTGACCCGTCGTCTGTCTTCAGCCCAGCTGCCCCTTCATCTGCTGAGCCTGCCTGGCCACCAGAAGGGATTTGCCTTCACCGCCAGTCTTCAGAAGGGATTTGCCTTCGCCGCCAGTCTTCAGAAGGGATTCGCCTTCGCCGCCAGTCTTCAGAAGGGATTCGCCTTCGCCGCCGGCCTTCTGATGGGTTTCGCCGTCGCAGACGGCCTCCTGAGGGGATTGGTCTTCGCCGCTGCCCTCCAGAGGGGTTTTACCCTCGTCGACGGCCGCCTCGGAGTCCTCGCCGTCCTGCTTGGCCGCCTGAGGGACTCTACCTTCGCCAACCTGTTCGGCCGCTTGAAAGCTTCTGCCTTCGTTGCTGCTCTCTGCCCCCTGTTGCCGAGGCCTCTCTGCCCCTGTTGCTGAGGCCTCTCTGCCCCTGTTGACGGTCTCTCTTTGTTCCCTGTACCCCAGTGACTTTCTGTTCCCTGGTCCCCAGTGGCCTTCTGCCTTCCCTGGACTCTCCTTCGCCCTTCGGGGGTTGATTTATTTTGTTTCTGGGGTCGTCCCTCCTCCGGGCCCCCTCCGCCCTCCCTGGGTTGTTTCTGCCTGTTTTGTTTTTGGGACATCTGGGATCTGTCCCTTTGGGGGGGGGGGTACTGTCAGGGTTTTGGTATTTTGTTCTGTTTTATTGTGTAGTCTTGTTTCTCTGTTTTGCTTGGTTTCCTGTTTTATTTTGTAGTCGGTCTTGTCTCCCTTGTCTTGTCTAGCTTTCTTCCTGTCTTTGTTTGTTTCCCGCCTTTTTTGATTTGTTCCACCTGTTGTGTCACCTGCCTCTCGTTCCCTCTTTACCTTTTGTATTTGGCCTCTCTGTTTTCCCTTGTCCCTTGTCGGATCGTCTCGTTATTTTCGCTGTGTGTTCTGTCCTGTTTGAGTTCCCTGTCTTGGATTGCCTTGTGTTCTGGATTATTGCTCCCAGTAAGTGTTGCCTGATTTAAAATAAAACTCTTGAACTGCATTTGGGTCCCTACCTTGCCTACTTTCGACGCAGCTTGTGACAGTTACCACAAAAATCCTGAGCTTTTAATAAATTGCAGCTTCAGCTTGTAACGTTTGTATCATGTTGCGCAGCATTGCCTTATATTAACGTAAAATGCTACGTTATCAACCAAAGCTAATGACAGCCTATGTTGCAGCAGCAGGCTAACATAGCTACGTTACGTCCGTTACATTAGTGTGTGCTCTTGAATCATGCTAGGTTATATGTTGTTTACAGATTAGAACAATAGCCCCTCCAAATGTTTGTGCACGTCCCTGCAAGTAATCCATCTGC
This sequence comes from Sander lucioperca, assembly GCF_008315115.2. NCBI lineage: Eukaryota > Metazoa > Chordata > Actinopteri > Perciformes > Percidae > Sander > Sander lucioperca. The sequence continues at coordinate 27,142,704 of NC_050186.1, read as the reverse complement.
AACACTTACTTTAAGTCCTCTAATTAACTTTTAATAAGCAGCATATAAACATTGTATATAACACATTATAATGTAGTTGTAAGCAGTTACAAGTGTTAATGTATCTGTTAACTATAACTCCTTTCATGACCCTCATAAGTGGAGGTTGCAGATAATGAATGACAATATAGTAAAACACAAGTTTATTATTATATAAAATATGTTTTAACAGGAGAACTTATACTTGTTGTCATATACTGTACATTAATACATGCATAAAATGTCCTTATAGCTGTGTACAACTACATTATAGTGGGTTATAAATCACTTATTTAATACTTGTGTGAAAATTAAAGTTTAAAGTCCTTTTGGGATTTATGTAATTTTAAATAAGCAAAAAAATTAGATCAGAAAAGAATTTACATATTAAAAACCTGAATAACTTTGCATTTCTTATGCCCTTTTTAATTGCTCTCTTTACACTGGTTACACACGCAGTAAATGCGATCAGCTGACACACCCAGACCAAATGGTGACCGTAACTTTTATTTTATTGTGCTTAAATCAGCTGGAAAAGAAAAGGAAGGAACACCTGCAGAAGGTAAAAAAAACCCACCAAGACAACAAACAATGAGCCTCTTTTTGATGTCCTACTTAAAGTGACGGCACAGACAGTGACTGCACTGACACCTGCCTCAGGTTTAGTTTCAGGTTCAGCAAGGTTCGCTTTATGGAGCCAAAAACAGACCAGGCTGTAAGACTTAGAGAGGAACCACCACCTAAATTATGAAGTCCAATATGTTATTTCCTTGGCCTAGGAAAGTTCAATCAATATTTGTGAACATGATGTACTCTCTCTCATAAAGCCAGTAACCACAGAAGTAACACTTTATACTTGATGACATCACAAAAGTTCAGTTTTAGCACAAAACAAAATTGAATCCTTTTTACTACTTTGTAAAAATGATACCACACTTCCTGAAATCATCTTTCCATCCATCAAATCCAGTACTCTTTCCTCTTTCACCCCTCTATCTCCAAATTAAATTCTTACTTTGATTACCTCCGCCCGCCCAACCACCTGCCCTCTTGATTCTATCCCTTCTCACCTTCTCCAGTCTATAGCTCCTGACCTTCTTCCTTTCCTCACCCATCTCATCAACATCTCCTTGTCAACTGGCTGTTTCCCCGACTCCCTCAAAGAGGCAAGAGTGACCCCACTACTCAAAAAACCAACACTCGACTCATCTGAGGTAAATAACTACAGACCCATCTCCCTTCTTCCATTTCTATCCTCCTTTGACACCACCAGATCCTCATTTTGACACTCCAGGATCTGGGTGTCTCAGGCTCTGCGCTCTCTTTGCTCACATCTTACCTGGCAGACCGAACCTACCAGGTAACTTGGAGAGGATCTGTCTCAGAACCTTGCCCACTCTAAACTGGGGTTACTCAGGGATCAGTCCTGGGTCCCCTCCTCTTTTCTCTGTACACCAACTCTCTCGGGTCTGTCATCCACTCGCACAGCTTTTCTTATCACAGCTACGCAGATGACACCCAACTAATTCTCTCCTTTACGGAGTCTGAAACGCAAGTAGCAGCACGTATCTCTGCCTGTCTGACTGATATTTCTTCTTGGATGTCCACACACCATCTGAAACTCAACCTTGACAGGACTGAGCTCCTTTTCCTTCCAGGGAAGGGCTCTCCTACCCAGGACCTGACTATAACAATTGACAACTCTGTGGTAGTCCCCACCCAGACTGCTAGAAACCTGGGTGTGACACTTGACAATCAACTCTCCTTCACTGCCAACATTGCTGCAACTACCTGATCTTGTAGATACATGCTGCATAACATCAGAAGGATACGTCCCCTTCTAACACAGAAGGCAGCTCAGGTTCTGGTTCAGGCTCTAGTCATCTCATGTCTAGAATACTGCAACGCCCTCCTGGCTGGCCTGCCTGCATGTGCCACCCGGCCCCTGCAGCTCATTCAGAAAGCTGCACCTCGACTTGTCTTCAACCTCCCCAAGTTCTCTCACACTACACCGCTCCTCAGCTCTCTTCACTGGTTACCAATTGCTGCATATATATATATGTAAAGTTGCAACATATTGAATGAAGTTGAATATATTGAATGAAAGTCTGAATATTTTGAATGAACCTTGAATATATTGAATGAAAGTCTGAATATTTTGAATGAACCTTGAATATATTGAATGAAAGCGTCAGCTAAATGACATGTAATGTAATGTAGTTGTTGGATTTAGGAGAGAGTTCATGTTTACTTTTAAACTGTCTTAAGCCGCCTACACATGATAGGCGGCAAAACCTCTTTGCACCGGTCGTTCCATTGATTTCCTGTGGGGAGAGCGGTGCCGCCCAACTATGCGCTGCGCTACCCCTGGCGTCGCGTCTCGGATTTGCTGCTTTGAGCTGTGCTCAAAGTTCAAATTATTTCAACTTTTACCTAGTTGCCGCTGACCTTTCGAAAGTGCAACCAATGAGATAACAGCATGACATTGCCTAGCAATGGGAAATAGCTTCCTTGCCACCCTTGATGATGTTTACCTGCGCTGCGCTTTGCTCTGCGTCCTACCTAGCTGTGTGCAGACAGCAAATCGCGTATCATGTGTAGGCTTTAGGCCGGAGGAATAACATGTATGAATTTTGAAAATGAGTGTAGTTTCTATTTAAGAGATGACTGTTAAACATTTCTGTTTGTGTATGGATTAAACAAATGAGATATAACCTGTTAATTAGTGGGATTTAGAGGTGCTAGTAGGTGTGTTTTTGAACTTTGGACTGAGCCAAGCTATGCTTCCCCCTGCTTTTAGGCTTCATGCTAAGCTAACCATCTCTTGACTTTAACTCTGTGCTTCTCATCTCAATCTCAGAAAGAACGTGTATAAGCATGATTTCTTTATTTTGAAAAGTTATTAGGAATTTGGAAGTTGTAACTGCTCAGATTTGCTAAATTAAAATTCAGTACCTGACAAAATAATTGGCCCATAAACATAGTATTTTACATTAGGAGATTAATTAATATACTGAAGCCAGACCATGACCGCTGAAGTTCAGATGTAAAATATATTTTCCTTTGGCTTCAGTTCAGTTCCAATGCAGGACCGCAGCACCAGACAAAACAGCCCTCAGGGGTGATAAAGTTAATTTAATAAAGATGTACACAGAATTAGTCGTGACTTCATTATTGTTGGAGGAGCCCTGTGAAACATCACGACCCCACAGCAGAGACTTCATTTGTTTGCATTCGGCTCCGGTAGAGACACTTGTGCATGACCAGCAATACATGTTTTACATGATCCCACTAACACAACAAGTTACACAATGTAAAAATGGCACAATTTACAATCTGAAGTTTGCTGAGTTGACTGAGTAACTTAGAGCAACGCATTCTCATGAACGGGTATGTATGATATCGTACAAAAAGCCGCCAGTGGCTGCCTACAAGCTCCATGATGCCGAGCAGCAGTTTTGGAGGACATTACGGTTAAGTTTAGGCAACAAAACAACTAGTTTCCAAAACTTTAGGAAAAAGGTTGCGGTTTGGATTAAAACACTCCAAAGGAACATGCATTTCCTGGGTGAAAGTCTTTTGTTTTCCCCGGGAAACTAACTCCGCTCCCTGGCCTGAAAGTCGTGTGTTTTATCAGCCACCTGTCCATCTATCCCAACCTCCTACCTATGGGGCCAGCCGTGTTCTTATACCGCAGCAGTCAATGTGGTGCATACAGCAACAACAAATAAAAACGTTGAATGCTTACGAATTACAGTGGTTAACTTTTCGTCGCTTTTTAAACGATAATTGGAGCATGTTGTCTCTGAACTAGGCGGCTTGCCATAGTTGTGGAGTTGAGGAGAAGAAGAGGAATAGGGGTAGAAGAAGAGTTTGATGAAGTCAGTATTATTAGCGATGGAGTAGACTGACACGTGTAACCTGGGAAGTTGTCACATTAGAGTTCCATAAAAGCTTACCTTTGCCTCCTGGTGTCTTCTAAGGTAAGGGACAGTATTGTCTGGATCAACGACGGTTCATTTACCGGATAGTGCCGGCGCCACTGGAAGTTCAGCTGGGTGTCCCTCACCTTCCAGTTTATTTGTGTTGCCGTATTCACTTTTGGTCACTTTGGTAAACAACAACCAGAACCTCCGAGCTAGCAAGCTAATGTTGCATGCCGAAAATGACAAGTTTTGAAGAAAATTTGGATTGTGCAACAAGGCAGGTCTGCTTGGTTCTTTTGGGGAAGGATTGTAAAGATTTGCAAAGAACATGTTTTGGGAAAATTGACGGGGATTTGCTATGGATGAAGTACACCAGCGATACACTGGTACTGGTAATTACGTTCAACCATGTATCCAGCTAATCTTTAGTGGTGTGCAAATGTTCCAACAAGAAACAGTTCCTTCCGGAGACCATTTTACAGATCCACCACCACTGAGTCTGGAGCTTAGCGCCACCAAAGACAATTGTGATCGGTTTAAAGAAATGCAAACAACCCAGAGTGTATTTTTCTCTTATCCTGGATTGTTTGTGTAAATGGGCCAGACCTTACTCTGCAGCGCTGTGGAGATAGGTCTGACAATGTAAGACTAGGGACATTATTATGATAAACTGAAGTGATACTGTGAAGTACAGTGTTACAATACTAATGTTGTATCTTAAAGTCCCCCTCCACTCATAAATGTGTTTTGATGTCCCCTAAAATGTCTTACCTTGACCATACTGCATTTAATCTGTGCAAAGTTTGTCACTAGAGCAGTGTTTTCACTTTCCTCTCCTGAAGGGGGAGATGTCTGTGCACTAATCTGAGTATCCCGTCAAGCTTGATTACTGTAGTTACGTCACTAATCTGTAAACCAATTGCTGTACGCAAAAGCCAGCAAAGAAACCTAAAACCTCCCACACGAAGCAGACTGTCAGTACAGAGAAAACACTTATCATTGTAGCTGTGTCAGCTACTGCCAGTTACAAGCTTACTAGTCTATATCCACGACGTTCCACTTCCGGGATTGCTCTCAGTCTGCCGGAAATTCCACCGTATGTCACTCTTTTTGACCGGATGTCCGTTACCTTCCGCTTTGTTTGTGTTTTGTAATTCTAAACTCCGGTGGATTTATGAGGACTGGTTAACTGCTCCTCAGATCTCTGCAGGGTGAATCCAGACAGCTCGCTAGACACTCTGTCCAATCTGACTAAAACCTTTGAACGTACACATGTTCCACCAAAACAAGTTCCTTCCCGAGGCTATTTTGCAGAGGCGCTTAGCACAGCCCAAGACGATTGTGATTGGTTTAAAGAAATGCCAATAAACCAGAGCAAGTTTTTTTCTCCCATCCCAGAATTCTGTGTGGACTAGCCAGACCCTCCTCCGCAACGCTGTGGAGGAAGGTCTGGCAATGTAAGACTACAAGGTTACAAGCTAACAAACAACATAAACAAATAAAAGATGCTAACTACACTTACCATTGTGATATGTCTGCTGGTCGCCAATTTTAGTGCACAACCACAGTCATCTCCTCATCTGTGTCAGGGTTTTGGTGTTTTGTCTTATTGTGGTAGTCTTGTTTTTCTGTTATGTTCTGTTTCCTGTTTTATTTTGTAGTCTGTCTTGTCTCCCTTGTCTATTTACTTCCTGTCTTTGTTTGTTTCCCGCCTTTTTTGATTGTTCTGCCCCACCCTGATTTGGTCCACCTGTTGTATCACCTGTCCCTTGTTAGTCCTCATTACCTCTTGTATTTAGTCTTTGTGTTCCCCTTGTCTTGGGTCAGGTCATTGTATTTCCTGTGTATGGTTTTCCGTGTTGGAGTTGTTTGTCTTCTATCCCTTTTGGTCTCGGTGTTCCTGTTATTTTGATTGTTCCAGTTTTGGATTCTGCCTGCTGTATCAGGACACTTGTTTGGTATGAACTTTGATTTATTATTAAATCTCCTGACAAACCTACACTATCGGCCAGTCTCTGCATTTGGGTCCAACTCATTCTCTGTAGCCATGACAGAATGACCTGACCATAAAGATGGACCCAGCAGAGATGTCTGAAGATCTATGCGACTTACTTTTTGACCTGGTGGAGCTGAAGACCTTGTGGAAGGAGGCTACCAGTGAGTACCATAAGGAGTTAATTTTGTTGGAAGCTCGTGAGAAGGTGTCAAAGAAACCCTGGCTTAATGACTCTATTCCTGACTGAGCTAAACGTTTTCTTTCCACTCCAACTCCTCCACCTGCAAATAAGTTGTGTTTGTCTAAGCCTGTTAGCTCCACCAAGGCTCCTCAAGTTTTCGGCCTACTCCAGTGCCAGCTAGCACCCACTAGCCTGCCTGCTTTTCGGCCTGCTAGCAGTGTGGCTACTGGTTCTCTGTTTTTGACCCCGTCTGTCCCTTTGCCCACTTCGCCCAGTCCTGTCTCTCTACCTGGAGGAGAGCCAGAGACTCATATGACTTTGCTTCAATATTTTGCCATGTCTGTTAAAAAGACTGAGGAGGCCAAAGCTGCCAGCCTTCAAGCTGGAAGATAACAGTCCAGTTTGCCTACTAGCAGCTCCCCTGGAAGCTTTACTATCGGCTCTACGGCAACCCACTCTGCGGGCACCCTCAACTACAAGCAATCCTTTGAGGGAACTCGCCTAGCCATATTCCCTGGGAACCGTGGAGGCCGGAGACGGGGTAGAAGACAACATGGCTCCCGATGCCATGCCCTGCTTCACCCTCTCTTCAGCCCAGAGTCCTCGCTGTCCAGCGGCCTCGAGCCCGTGCTGTCCAGCGAGCCAGAGCCTGAGCTGACGTATGTTCCTGAGCTGACCTGTGTTCCTGAGCCTGAGCTGACCTGTGTTCCTGAGCCTGAGCTGACCTGTGTTCCTGAGCCTGAGCTGACCTGTGTTCCTGAGCCTGAGCTGACCTGTGTTCCTGAGCCTGAGCTGACCAGTGTTCCTGAGCCTAAGCTGACCTGTGTTCCAGAGCCTGAGCTAACCTGTGTACCTGAGCCTGGGCTAACCTGTGTATCTGAGCCTGAGCTGACGTGCAACCCTTCTGTTCCCGAGCTGACGTGCAACCCTTCTGTTCCCGAGCTGACGTGCAACCCTTCTGTTCCCGGGCTGGCGTGCAGCTCTCCTGACCCTGGGTTGACGTGCAGCTCTCCTGACCCTGGGTTGACGTGCAGCTCTCCTGATCCTGGGTTGATGTGCGGCTCCCCTGACCCTGGGCCGAGGTGCAGCTCTCCTGACCCCGGGCTGACGTGCAGCCTTCCAGAATCTCTGCTGACGTGCAGCCGTCTAGAGTCTTCCAGTCGTCCAGAGTCTTCGATGACCGCTCTTCAAGAGTCGTCGATGACAGCTCTTCAAGAGTCTTCCAGTCGTCCAGAGTCTACGATGACCGCTCTGCTAGAGTCTTCCAGTCGTCCAGAGTCTACGATGACCGCTCTGCTAGAGTCTTCCAGTCGTCCAGAGTCTTCGATGACCGTTCTCCCAGAGTCTGCGCTGACCGGTCACCTAGAGTCTACGCTGACCAGTCTTCTAGAGCCTCAGCTGACCAGTCTTCCAGTGCCTTCGTTGACTTCGACCTCAGAGACTGTGCCGTTGTCCGACACCTCAGAGACTATGCCCTTCCCTGGTACCCCTGAGACTTCACCCGTCTCCGGCATCCCAGAGACTTTGCCTTTGTCGGTCCGACCGACTCCTGCTAGAAGGGGGCTTCTAGCTGATAGCTTTGCTTCACATAGCCTTCTTCTGATCGTAACAGTACTCACAGGTAACTTTAAGTTTTCTTTGATTTTCCTGGAGCTGGTCATTGGTTTGAGCCTTTGCCATTTTGGCTATTCTTCGATCCATTCGAATGGTAGTTGACAGTTTTTTCCCACGTCGTTCAGGCTTTGGATGCCATTTCAAGGCATTTGAAATCATTTTGGCTGAGCAGCCTATAATTTTCTGCACTTCTTTATATGTTTTCCCCTCTCCAATCAACTTTTTAATCAAAGTCTGCTGTTCCTCAGAGCAATGTCTGGAACGTCCCATTTTGCTGAGTATTTCAGTGTGAAATGCACTATAACCAGCATGCACAACATTTGCTTCCTTCCTTCCTTAAATATGGGCCATAACTGACAACTGTTTCTTCACAGAATCAATCACCTCACTAATTGAACACAACACTGCTATTATTTTGAACATGCCCCTTTCAATTACAGATTCAATTACACAGAATGAGCAGCATGCATGTCATGCCTGTTGGTTTTCTATGACTCTACAACACTAGTAAATTATTTGCCATGTAGAAATATCACTTCTACCAAAAAATTTATTTATGAGGTTAGTGATGTTGGACTGTTATTATTTTGAACACAACTGTATGTATATGTAAGCACTATTTCAAATGTTAGATTGTTTCCATTTTTGAAGAGAATCATCTGCAGCTCCCGTTGTGCTGTTTTCCGCTGCTTGTTAGCAAAAACAATTCTAAGAAGTAATCCCTAAAAAGAAGGCTTTATCCCTGCGAGGCTGTGAAAGCCCATAACGTAATTCCTCTGACAGCAGAACGCCACCGGCGCCCCCCGCATGAAAAACATGACTGTTCGAGAGCGTAGGGATGAAATTGAATCCACACTCTTCACCTCCTCCAATACTCAGGCTGATTTACAGCCAAGTGCACTCGTCGGCAGTCACTGAGGAAGCACAGACAACAAACCTGAAGAATACACAAGCATCTGCAAAGATACATTCAAACTGTGTTACGGCGCTTTGGAGGTTTTATCACCCCACACAATTTGATTCCTATCAGGGAAAGGTTTAATGCTTCCATCAGCAGATCATGTTTTTCCATCAAGCTTCTGCTTTCCGTTGTTTTTTTCAGAAATAATCTTTTGAAATGTCACTTGTCAAAAAGGACAAATCTGGGGCGCCTAGGTAGCTTACCTGGTAGAGCAGGCGCCCATATATAGAGGTTTACTCCTCGATGCAGCGGCCGCAGGTTCGACTCCGCTCTCTGCAGCCCTTTGCTGCATGTCATTCCCCCTCTCTCTCCCCTTTCATGTCTTCAGCTGTCTTATACAAATAAAGGCCTAAAATGCCCAAAAGATAACCTTAAAAAAAGACAAATCTGACTGACAAATCCTGTTGTTTAGAGGGAATGACTTTGAATTGGGCATTCATCGACCCGTAATGTAATTCCTCCAATTGTGTTGTAGAGGAAACGCATGGATACAAATGTAGGTGTTTTTTCAGTTTTTTTTATGTAGGCCTATTTGTTGTCAAGATGTGACAGCACACAATAATATGGTGCCATACTGCAGAAAAAAAATATTGTTTGGATCGACCAACCCAAAGTGCGAGATTGAACATGTTCTTTATTACTGATTTCTCTGATATTGAAGGATTTACAGACGGTCAGAGGTGTGAGCCGACAGGGCGCAGCTCAGTGCTCACCTTATTAAAATACTGTTGGCTGGTGTATTTTACAGCAAAGCAACATGTTTTATGAGCACTATGCTTTTTGGGAACACATTTAAAAAGTGATTTAGCATGACAGCTGACTGAGTTAAAGCTTCAGCAAAGTCAAGTGGACCAAGAGTTAAGAGTTTTCAATTAAGCCTTAATATCGTTCAAATGATTCATTATTATTGCTCAAATTATTCGTTTGATAGCACAGTTTATTAAATTATGTCCACAAATTGTTTTCCTTCACACCTCGGCCCTTGCTTAATGTAGTTCACCGGTAAAATATGTTGCCATAAAACAAAGAAACAAACTCAAAATAAGCATTACTGAGGTTATGACTCTATACTCAACACACAAACCCATACAGTTTTTATTTTGTTGGTTTAGATTTCCTGTGGTCTGCACATTGAAGAAATCCTGATTTTAATTATTGATTTATTGGTCTAAAAGTGGCGAAAGTAAATACATTTGAAAAAAAATGCCATTATGTCTATTTTCAACCCTTCTGATGCGAGTCATCCAGTGGAGATTTACTGGCGGGTAAACACGGACCTTGTTACAGAACGGCACTGGAGGTTGGACCCAAAAGCAGACGACAAACACAAAAAATAAGATTAAGTGATTTAATGCGTGAATATATATACAATAATTGTGCTGGTGGCAAAGGGGGGGTTGTGTTGAGGGGATCCAGTGGTGAGTGGTGGGTGCAGTGCACTCTCCAGAGCATGCCCAGTGAATTGGTGGCGATGACCATGTGGTATGGCCTCTTCCAGAGTCCAACAAACAATTGAGGCTTGAATCCAATCCTTAGATTAAGAGAGGAGCAGGCGGGAGGAGCCAACAAGCAAGCAGGCAGGCAGGATACACAGGAAGCGTGAGCACGAGCAAGCAAGGCAGGCTGCAACAAGAGAGAACACAGAAAACATTTTAGCTACACAAGCTAAATCACCAGGAAACACAGGGAGCCAAGAGTGCAACTATACCACACTAGTAGACTGTACGATCTGGCGATGAGTGGATCACAGAGCCAGCCTTAAATACTGCAGGAGGGTGATTAGGGAATGAGGTTCACCTGGCGCCACCTGCCAGCTAAGCCACACCCACAGCTCAGTCATCAGCACAGGAGGGAGGAACATATAGGGAAACAAACAAAAACACACAGAACAAGGAGAAGCACGGGCTGCCATGATGACATCATGACAGACCTCGCAATACTGACACCATTCATTTGCATATATAGGGCAGTCAGCGTTGCCAACTACTTTCGTTGGAAAGTAGCTGAAGCCTGCTCGAAAAGTCGCTAAATGTCGCTAGATGACGTCATGCATTAGCATATTCGTGACGTCATCACGTCGTATTTGCGCCGTGTCTATTGTCAGCCAATGTCAGTTCTTCACATTTGCTTCGTATTTGAACACAACCAAAGTCCCAATAAAGCTGTACTCACTCACATATTTTTCTGTTTCTGATGTATGACAGAGTGAGTAAAATGTGGCCGATTCAGACTACATTACAGCGATAACTTACAAGTCGTGAGTTGTAATCATCCGACAAAATCACCAAACTGTAAAATGTGTATGTAAAATGACCACAAAGAGAGAAATTTAGAAGCGATAGAATGCCTTTCTTATTTTCCTCCTGCACAGCCAATTCTCACTCCCTCACTCTCGGGGTCCCTTTTTGACGCTCTGGGTCGGGACGTACGTTTAACTTAACTGACATGTGGCACAAGCACGGGTTAGGTTTAGGAAAAGATTGTGGGTGGAGTTACAAAATGTACGTTTCAGTGACACGCGGGACAAGAACAGGACACGAACCGCCGGTCTCCTGGGTCAAAGTCCTCTGTTGCTGCTGTGCACAGTGCGTTCCATACAGACACTAAAGGATGACAGAGAGAGGTGATAGTCGCTATGTTTAGTCGCTAAGGGGGTCAGAAATGTCACTAAATCTAGCGACAAAGTTGCGAAGTTGGCAACACTGACGACAGTACCGAAAATTTCTCTTAAGTTACCGGCTAACTGTAGCGGTAGCTAGCTAGCTTGGTTGGCAGAACACTGAAAAAGACATTTTTAGGGGACCAATATGTTTCCAAAAACTTTGACAGAGTAAAAAACACACACAGTGAGAGGGTCAAAGTTTAGGATGAAAACATGTTCACGGCTATTTTAATGTCCACAGTGCCATGGTCAGCATTGCTAAGCCTCTGTCCTGATTGACATGTCGGCGTGTAGCAACAGCCCTAAAGCATCCCCTGCTTTATCGTCCATTTTGAAATAAATGGGACCATAATTTACTAAATGAACATCATGCTGTAAAAGAGTTGAAACTAGCGATTGAGACCTCAAACTCGTTATGAAAATGTTTATTGAGGAAATAAATCAAGTGAGAATTAGACCTCTGTGAAACAGACTTCTTTTTGCATCCAGTGGAGTCAGAATGCAGGTTTATGGCACTTACACATCGGCTTCACTTTTCAGCCTCGGAAGCTTTGTCCATTATTTTAAGAGGGTTAGATACCAAAGATACAAAATATGTCAAGCTGAAATTTTAGGAAAATGTGTTTAGAATTGATGCTCAAGACATCTGGAATATTTCTATTGGGTGGAATGGGGCAACATAAAAAAAGAGTCTTTGATTTTAATATTACATTCAATATAAACCTCATTTAGCTTGAATGCAGAGCTGGAGCAAACTGAAACAGAATGAATGAATGAATGAATGCCTTTATTGTCATTGCATGTTCACATCCAACGAAATTTCCCTGTGTCTCATAATTTTTTTTTTTAAAAACAGTTCCTATTCACTCTGCTCAAACATACACTCACATACTCACACATTAAGATACAAATATAGCAAAAATATATGTGATCCAATCAGACAGAATGGGAAAAGGGCATGATAATAACCTTCTAGGGTTACTTATTGGGAAATAAAAGGAGAAAAGCAACTTTAAAAAGAAAAAAAGTTTGTGTCACAGAACGTTCAGTACAGTAGCCGTCACAGGTGTAACACTGTTAGCTAAAGAATAAAAAAAACCACACCTGCTTATTATTCGCGGCCGCTGCCAGCTGTGGGCCTCTCACACACACCGTATGTACTGTATTCCTGTGTTGCAGCAGCCCTTTGATCAGGTAATTGCCCCTTTTGGCCACGGGAGTTTGCATCCACCATATGTCGCTATGGCGACCACCTCTCCAGCATCTATCTGTGTGCCCCCCTTCGCAGCCTTTTTAAGATGACTTGTTGCTTATGAGGCTGTGAGTGATAGAGGAAAAGGCCAGAGAGGCGCGACAAGAAGCACCCTGACCACTTTAACAGCAACCTTTTCATGAGCACTCATGTATGGTGACGATTGTGTGCGTGTGTGTATTTTTCTGTCTGTCTGTCTGCCTGTCTGTGTTTTTAACCACATTCGAGACACTCTCCGTTTCACCGTCACCCCCTCGAATGACAAAACCCAATTTTTTTTCCAACTGTAATAAGGATTGTCTTTGTTTCACAATCAAACCTAAGATACAGCAGATCTGCAGGAGGATCAGAGTGCAGGTGGAGCTCAGGGAAACACTTTGGGGGCTCAGGATGCTCTTTGAAGACACTTTGAGGACGGCGACACCTGTTCTTTTGCAGGGGATCAAATTCCCACTTGATGTGATTCATTTAAATTCCAAAAATATCACATGCACACAGTTTTAACCCCCTGGTTTTTTTTCTCATTTTCTTCCCCTTTAAGTAAAATTCACATGATTAAAATCATCTTTTTCCACACTGTCTGACAGGATAACATAAATATTCTATTTTCATTTTCATCAAAGACTTTTTTTTATGGCTGCACCTTTCCATCCAATTTAAATATTCTTTTTCCCCAAAATTCAGCCTGACATATTTGATTTTTGGACACTATAGTTTATAATAAAGTTATGTGGGTTTAAACAGTGCATGAGTTTGTAATCCCGCCAATAGTTCAAAGAGGTTATTCAGCCACACATGGAAGCTGCATAGTCACCATCCTCCACTCTTGACAGCTTCCACTAGAAAAGTGTCCCATTATGTGCCTTGCTTGAAGGCTCTGCAGTATTTTAGGCTAGATGTTTAATGCCATCATTTCCACGCACAGCCATAAGTAGTTTTCAGCCGCTGCGTGACAACTATATCTGCACAGAAAGAAGAAAACTCCTGAAGAATCAAAAGATTTGAGTTTAAGGAACGAGACAACAGTGTGTGTGGGGGGGGGGGGGGTCTTCTTATTTCAGTGCGGATGTCAAACACCCCCATGTCAGTGTTTATATATATATATATATATATATATATATATATATATATATATATATATATATATATATGCAATGGTGTCCTGGATAAGAGTGTTAGTTAAATGCTGAGTTCTGCATATTTTGATCCTTCATTTTTGATCCTCTAATCGTACAGATACAGAAAAATACTTTGCATATCTATAACCTGAGACGGGTGCGTCGGAGGGGGAGAAGTAGGTCAAAAGTTGCAAAGAAACTCCCGCACACTGTCTAACTTGCAAAAAATAAATGCAATAGTAGGCAACGTGTCAGTACTGGACCTTCATCAAGCAAAACAAAGTGTTCCATCCTGAGAAGCCATCTTTTGTAGGAGGTGACTGTTTTTCTGCACCAATCAACAACTTCCACATGGAATAAGACATAGATACACATTCATTTCCATTTCCATCACTATAGATAGCGCTTACATTTAAATACAACACTCTCTATAGTATCGCAATTAGATTTATTTTTTGCAAGTAAGACAGTGCGGGTGTTTCTTTGCAATCTTCTTATTGTCACATACACAGTATTAATTATTGAATTATTAACCCTTGTGTGGTCCTCGGGTCAAATTTGACCCGTTTTCAAAAAATATGGCTTTCTTTCAACCAAATTGCCCAAAAATAACATTAATGGTTCCATACATGAAACAGGCTGTAATTATGCATCAACATACATTCCTCTGATCTTAATTATTAGCTAAAGTAATTCATCATTTCTGGGGGTTTTTTAACTCAAAATTAGGCATATTTTAATATGAATGAGGTTTATTGACCACAAATTCCAAACATAAGTGTAGACCTAGCGGTGATAATAAGTCGGAATGAAGTTGGCTTAGAAGATGCAACACAGAATTGGAAAATGTATACTTTATGCTTTATAAAACAGGCAATACAGACCGGGAAGACAACACTAAGTATTTGAGCATGTGGAGTGAAATACAATAGTATTAAACTAATGATATTTTCATTATCTATACATCTCATCATTGAGATTGAGATGGCTCTTTTGATTTTTGTTCACATAAGTACCCCTACTTCTAATTGTTATTACGGTATTATTAATAGGCTGATATTTATACCAAAAATAGGCTATATATATATATATATATATATATATATATATATATATATATATATATATATATATATGAAATATATGAAAAAACCAAGCACTGCTATGTCAAATCAGACATTCAGCACCCCCGCGTTGCCCAAAGGGAATCATTCTTTGTTTCATGACCACATTTTCAGACACTGTGATGATTCGACACATGCAATGATCATAACAGGCAACTGCTGAATTACTGGCACCTTTTTCTGATGAAATCCAGCCACTGGTTAGAAAATAAAGAAACATACTCATCACAATGTCAAAGAGGACCAATCCCAAATATATCCAAAGATACTCCATTTATACTGACATAGAAAAGCAGAAATGTTTGACATTTTAGCTTCATGAATGATTATTACCTTCAGAGTTCCATCAGTTCGTACAGAGCTTGGCAAAAAAAAAGGCTTTCTCTTTTTCTGCACCCCCCTCAACTTGGAATACACTGCAGCAGGATTTAAAGCTGTCCAGCTTGATCCCGCTGGGGGATTTTAAACTCATTTTAAGGGCAAAGGAAAAAAGCATCTTTGGAAACTTGTTCTTTTTTAGTATTTTAGTGTTTTAAGTCTTCTTGTACTTGGCACTTTCATTTAAATATCATCTGTACAGGCGCCTGGGTAGCTCACCTGTTAGAGCGGGTGCCCATATATAGAGGTTTACCCCTCGACGCAGCGGCCACGGGTTCGACTCTGTCCTGCGGCCCTTTGCTGCATGTCATTCCCCCTCTCTCTCCCCTTTCATGTTTTCAGCTGTCCTATAAAAAAAATAAAGGCCTAAAATGCCCAAAATATATATATATATAAAAATTGCCTATACTATTGGTAAATGTATCTGTCTGTCTGTAACTGATTGTTGTTGTATTGTCCCAAACAGGTCACTCTTGAGAATGAGACCCTGTGTCTCAATGGGATTACCTTTATTATTTAATAATAATAATGAATAATAATAATACATTTATCAAAATTCTTATCATTTCATTTTCTGCTGATTGTATGTTGAAGTCAGCCACAGGACATACATTTTCACTCCCCCCTCATTTTATATATTTCTTTAGAAACCATATCATTTGCAGAATTTAAAATCTGTAGGCTACATACATTTCAAAATCAGGACTTCTGAAAAAACTGTGAAAAAAAAGGACTTCTTTATTGAACATTACAGAACAGGATGAGGAACATGGAAGCATCAATCAAAGACGATCACAGCTTTATCTATGCATAGGCTACAGACATCTGTGGGGATGTTTCACACTGATAACGACGGCGATGATCAGATGGAACAGTAGAATCAGTTTTCAGTTTTATAGCATCATTCTGTTTTCAGAACAATCTCTTTGTGCCGCTTTTTTAAAGGCTGTTGGGTTGTTGGTTTTTTGTAGGGGCTGATGGCCCGTCACGGTCTGCAGAAATGACACTTGATTATTTTCTTGAACGCGCTCTGAAAGTCTTTGTTGAAGTACGCGTAAATGATGGGGTTGAGTAAAGAGTTGGAGTAGCCCAGCCAGTTAATGACATCCTCCAGCCAGCGGGGCATGTAGCACGACTCCTGGCAGAAAGGCATGACCAGGGCGACGATGAAGAAGGGCAGCCAGCAGAGAATGAAGGTCCCCATGATGATGCCCAGGGTCTTCACCGTTTTGCGCTCCCGGGCCATCGCGATCTTCCTCTTCGCTTCCGTCGCCTTCTCGTGCCTGCTCTCGAACAGCGGCACTGCGCTGGGGGTGTTGGGCAGCGGCAGGTTGCCTCTGGTGCTGCTGTGCACTTCGATGATCTCCAGGGACTCGCCGTCCTCCGCGTGTTTCACCGCGCCGTTGACGCTCGCCAGCGGCCGGGGCTCCACGCTCCTTTTCCAGCTCTTGCCCTGCGCGTCTCCGGGAGTCTTTTTGTGGAACGGCGCGGGGGACAATGCCAGGCAAGAGTCGGACACTTTCTTTTTCTCCGTTTTACGCACAGTCCTCCTGATCCGAAACCTGGCGGCTTTGAATATCCGTCCGTATAAAACAAGCATTAGCGTCAGCGGGATGTAAAAAGCCCCGAAAGTAGAGTATATAGTGTACCAGGGGTCTTGCCTGATCTTACACTGCTTGGGGTTGGCCCTGTCCTCTGCCATGCTGCCGGGCTGAGAGCGCATGATCAACATCGGCGGCACCGAGATGGAGAACCCGACCAGCCAGGTGACGCTGATGAGGACGGCGGCTCTCCTCGGCGTCCTCTTCTTCATGTACTCTATGGGCTCCGTTATCGCCCAGTATCTGTCCAGAGCGATGGCGCACAGGTGCAGGATGGACGAGGTGCAGCACAGCACATCCAGAGAGATGAAGATGTCGCACGGGATCTGCCCGAGAGTCCAGCGGTTTAACACCTGGTAAAGCGCCGCCATGGGCAGCACCAGCACCGACACCATCAGGTCCGTGACAGCCAGAGAACCGATCAGGTAGTTGGCCACATTCTGGAGAGACCGCTCCAAGGCGATGGCCGCAACCACGCACGCGTTTCCAAATATTGCGCACAGAATGAGCGCGCCGAGCAGAAAGGATGTGAGCACTTGGTAACTCAGCTTCACCTCCTCGTCTTCAGGTTTGGGTGTTTTGTTGGAGGAGTTTTCAAACTGAGACCAGGCTGTCGTGTTGTTTGTGCCCTCCATTGTTGTCCAGTGTTTTCGGAGAGCTTCCGTTACTTTATGGAGAGCCCGGTGGGCATCACACCGTCGCACCTTGGAGAGCGCATAGCGGACTGCTGGACCGTGTCGTGCAGCAGAGAGAGTGTGAACTGCGAGTGTCGGCTGCTGACTGAGAATGATGCTGCGCTTTTATACCAGTGATGGAAAATGCGTCATGTGTCCGTGAGGATGTAACAATGTGGCTGTTTGTGGCTGTTCAGTCGGCAGCTGAGGTAGTGAGGATGTGGGAGTTATTAAATAGACACATAGTCTATACAAGCTTCCATGTGTTCCTTTTGGTTATTTTTTTTTTTTTTGCTCGACTTGCTGCAAGTCAAATCAATTTGCATGTTTTTTTTTTTTTTTTTCTTAGTTGAACTTTCTTGAAACAAGTGGATTTTGCCATTTCGGTGAGAAAATAAGTTTTAGAGAAATTTTCCTTTGTGTCATGTGACACTTTTTGAGTCTCGTTTTTTATTGATGTCAGCGAACTGAACTGCGAATTGGAAATGATCATCCAATGCTTTTATTTCGCTAACACTCTTTTTACTTGCATGAACAAGAGAGAGCTTTACAGTCTACAGGCTGTTCAGAACTCTGTATCAAGGCTTAAAGCCGCCTGAATATGATAAACGATTTGCTCTATGCGCACCGCTCGGTAGGGCGCAGAGCAGAGCGCAGAGAGCAAAAGCGCATCGCAGGTATTCGTCATCGAGGGCGGCAAGGAAGCTATTTCTCGTTGCCAGGTAACGACAGCTGCTATCTCATTGGTTGCGCTTTTCGAAAGGTCAGCGGCAACTAGGTCAAAAGTTGAAATGATTTCAACTTTGAGCGCAGCGCAAAGCGGCAAATCCGAGCGGTGCGCGACGCCAGGGGTACCGCAGCGCTTAGTTGGGCGGCACCGCTCTCCCCACAGGAAATCAATGGAACGACCGGTGCAAAGCGGTTTTGCCGCCAGTCATGTGTAGGCGGCTTTACCAATTCATTTTAAAATCCATTTAAAATTCTGTTCCGGACACCCAGGCTGTGGAATGCACTGCCCCTCTCTTTACCTTCTTTGAATTCCGTTGATTCTTTTTAAAAAAACAGTTAAAGACACTCCAAAAAAGAATGCACGGGCCTTGTAAACTTAACAGTTATATAAAGGTATTCTTGCGTTAAAAATAAATAAATACTGAACATCATTACGATGAGTATTTGGGTTGACTGTATCAGAATGCATGAGTTAAACTCAAACAGGAATTTTTGTGTGTACTGCACTTTGTGTGTAAATGTACTGCCCATAGTAACTAAGTGTATTTCATAGGATTTTAGTTAGGCGAGGGTTTTTAATGCTGTCTGATTTTATGTAGGCCTATCTATGTTTTTCCTTTGCATTCTTATGTCTTTTATTTATTGTATTTCATGTTATTGTTCAGCACTTTGTGATTTTCATCTGTGAAAGGTGCCATACAAATCTTTACTCAATTACTTACAGTACACCGACACTGTGTGTCTATTCTAAGGAGAAATTAAACCACACCGTTAACAAACTTGCATTTGCTTTAATAATAATGATAATTATTGTAATAACAAATGAATTTAAAGTAGAAACTTTTGCGGAATTGACTCTTTCCCCGACGTACAGAAGTGATAGTATTGTTTATGAAGTTAAAACATACCACAGTTAAAAAGAAAAGGAAATGCTTTAAGTTGACCGTGTTACCAGTTAATATATGCCTATTGTTCATAATCATATTTGTATGACCCTAATGACAGTGGAAAGTAGGGAGGCGCTACTCTCTACTAGAGTCTATTCAGCACCATGGTCAGCGCCCTGCGGCCGACAGGCGTCACACCGCCACCTGGCGGCGCTCCGCTGTCATAACAGTTACGACATACTTTGTTATTTTGAGTTATTTGAGTGGCACTAACATTGTGAAAAAAAAAAAATAAAATACAGACATTACAGTATGCAGTATGCAAACATAATAGGCTTCACTTGTGATAGAACATTAAAATGATGTTAAAAGAAAGGTTGCCACGCAGGTGAATCACAGATGAATGCTGTGACTTTTCTATTTTTATTTTTATTTTTTATCTTTCGACAATAATAATAATAATAATAATAATAATAATAATAATAATAATAATAATAATAATAACAATAATAACTTTATTTATATAGCACTTTTCAAAACAAAGTTACAAAGTGCTTAACCATAAAATTATAACATGGCAGACCAACAATGATAAAAACAATTTAAAAAAAAAAACAATAAAAAAAGAAAAGAAGTTTTTCATTATTAAAAAAAGGAGCAACACGAGTGAATAAGTATATATATATATATATATATATATATATATATATATATATATATATATATATATATATATATATATATAGTATAGAACAATGCATGTATTAGTAAAATATGGATGCTTCTATCTACATGCATGAATTTGTTTTATTCACAGAAAAAGTGTGAGAATTAGGGATTCTTCTTAAGAGTAATACACAATTGTACTAATACAAATCCCATTATTTTTCTGGTTAATCATTACAGTTTCTCGATTACGCAAATAAACAGTAATACATTACCTAATGTTTAACCACATATATTAGAAAAAATTGCATACAAAAGTAAAAGAGAGTGGCAAAAATGACACAAAATGTATTTTGTCGTATTGGTGTTATTTTTGGTCTATTAGACTTTCCGTAGAGTACCAGTTTTTATGACGTCACAGCTGTGCTTAAAGCGTAAAGGCTGCTTAACTTTCTTGTTTTGGAGCACAGGATTTCTTCGTTACCACAACTCAAAAAGTCGTCCCAGCTGTCAGGTAGGCGAGAATGCATAATAAAAATATTCACACGCTCAGTGTCATTTTCTTAAGTAACGTTATGTTATTTATCGCTGAAAACGCCACAAGAGAGTCTGTTGTGGTGGTTAACAGAGCTATAACCAAGTTAGCAAAACATTGTTTTTACTCTGCCACCGGGATTGCTAGCTATGTGCTGTAACTTAACGTATATGCTAACACACGTTGTTGTTGTTCGACCACTGTAGAGAGACGGGACATCCTGTCAACACCTGAATACACACTATAACGTTAACTATTAACGTTAAGTTATTATCACTTCATAGCCTGATATCGGAGGCTCAACAGGCTTTAGAGCATTGTGTTGCTAATAGAGTGTATCTCATGTATTTGCATTTGCCTAACAAGATTTTCCTCTCTGAATTCTAAAGATGTTTCCTCTAAAAATAGTCACATCCACATGAATGTAGTCCTACAGGGTGCAGCATCAGGTTACCCTGTATGTAGTCTCGCATTGCCAGATCTATCTCCACAGCGCTGTGGAGTAAGGTCTGGCTTCACTACACATACTCTACATTCTAGGATAAGAGGAAAAACGCTCTGTTTTTTTTTTTTTTGTTGCATTTCTTTAAACCAATCACAATCGTCCTGTCGGCGCTAAGCTCCGGACGCAGCGACGGCTGCTAAATGGTCTCGGGTAGGAACTAGAGCTGGGCAATATATCAATATTATATTGATATCGTGATATGAGACTAGATATCGTCTTAGATTTTGGATATCGTAATATCGTTAATGGCTTAAGTTGTGTCTTTTCCTGGTTTTAAAGGCTGCATTACAGTAAAATGTCATTTTCTGAACGTACCAGACTGTTCTAGCTGTTCTATTATTTTTACCTTTACCCACTTAGTCATTATATCACCTAGGGGTGTAAGAAAAAATCGATACACGAGTATCGCGATATTTTATTTTGCAATACTGTATACATTTTCAAAAAGGCAATATCGATTTTTTTTTTTTTTACGTTCAAAAGTATTCATGTAAGACAGTTGTTCATGTTTTATGTTGTGTTTAAACCCCCTACCGCTAGATGGCTATGCTGAGACGCACCACTAGTGTCCTTGCCTAACAGTGCCTAGCAGTGCCTGACTTTTTGCTAGAAGCTAACAATGTAGCTATGGCTGAACTTTGGCCTACTTTAGCATATCAAAATGTGCTCACTAAGAACCTGTGAACCACAATCCCAAACTGGCAGTTTGAGTTTCTGTGTACTGAATTGTTTACCTAAAGTAAACTTCTTTGACTTTTATGAAAATCATTATACTTATATAAATATAAATATAAAAAATCCCAATATATCGCCTTAGGCACAGTATCGAAATATACTGCAATATATTGAATCGTGACCCATGTATCATGATACGTATCGTATCGCCAGATTCTTGCCAATACACAGCCCTAATATCTACATTACTGAAGATTATTTATCTTGAATCTCATTGTGAAGATATTTTTGTTAAAGCACCAATTGTCAACCCTAGAATATCGCTACAATATCGACATCGGCGTGTTAGGACAAGAATATCGCGATATCTGATTTTTCTCCATATCGCCCAGCCCTAGTAGGAACTTGTTTTGGTGGACCATTTGCACCTTTCAAAAGAAAACGCCACTTTCAATATTAAATGAAGTTAACTGCTCACACAATACAGTAACACTAGCTATTTAAATTAGCTGGATACATGGTTAAATGTCCATGACGTTTCACTTCTGGGATTTCTCCGGTGCCGCTGGAAATTGCACCGGATGTCACTCTTTTCGGCCGGATGTCCGATGCAGACAAGCCCATAGACAGTACGGACAAGCCGGAGCTTGAAGAGCCACCCATATCATTAAGGTCTCCTGTTTGGGAACACTTTGGTTTCCCAGTGAAATACGTCAACGGACAAAGACTAGTCGATAAGACGAAAGCAGTGTGCCGACGTTGCTCAGGAATGATCGGGTATGTTTCTGGCAACACTTCAAACTTGTTAACGCACTTGAAAAGGCATCACGCGAGTGTGAACTGAAACTGTTGATTCTGCACTTGACACTTTGGAAAAGTTATATATATATTTTTAATATGAGCAGGCCTACAAGCTGGGATTGATAATGCTACACTGTAATCCATAGTTATTTATTTATATTTTTCATTATATTTTATTACGTGATAGTGGTTTGAGACTGAGAGTATTTTATTTAGTGGAGAACTTTGCAGCAGTATTTTATTTCTTATTCTTTTTTATTTTAAATATATATTATTTATTATATTTTATTAAAAAGTGTTTAAAAAAGTGTAAACAAATTGTTAAAAAAAAGTGTATAGTAATAAACAACCTTCAGTTTAATGTTTGCATTTCTTTCCCTTACTGTACCGAAAATGAACCGAACCGTGACTTTAAAACCGAGGTACGTACCGAACCGTGATTTTTGCATACCGTTACACCCCTACTGACAGGACTATGTGGGAAGCGGCATGTGGTTATGTTAATTAAGGCCTCTTGGTTTGCGGCTAGCTCTAGCTTTTTGCTGCCCATAAATATGATTACTTGAACATATCCAATGTGATATTTTCAACTAGACAGTGTTTGATTAAACCTCATACAAAAAAAGGCCTTTGCCCAAATCAGAGCCCAAAATTGAAGCTCTGACCCACTGGAGCTATCTGCTTTGGAATCCCCTACTGGCTGTCAGAAAGACATGTCAGCGAAACGTTAGTCTATATCGACGACATTCCACCTCCAGGATTGTTCAGGTGCCGCCATAAATTCCGCTGGATGCCCCTCTTTTTATGCCGGATGTCCGTTACCTTCCGCTTTCTTTGCGTTGGTGTTCTAAACTCCGGTGGATTTCTGAGGACTATGGTTAACTGCTCCTCAGATCTCTGCAGGGTAAATCCAGACAGCTAGCTAGACTATCTGTCCAATCTGAGTTTTCTGTTGCACGACTAAAACAGCTTTTGAACGTACACACGTTCCACCAAAACAAGTTCCTTCCAGAGGCTATTTTGCAGAGGCACAGTTAGCACTGCCCAAGACGATTGTGATTGGTTTAAAGAAATGCCAATAAACCAGAGCACGTTTTTCTCCCATCCCAGAATGCTGTGTGGACTAGCCAGACCCTCCTCCGCAGCGCTGTGGAGGAAGGTCTGGTTAAACCTAATTTGCTCTTACCAGTGTAACACCATGTGTACTAACTTAGTCCATAGCAATCCCACCAGTCGGTCCCAAAATGTCCCAGTTAGAGAGTAAATGCTGTAAAAATATTCTTTGTAAATCTTTATAATCATTCTCCAAAAGAACCGAGCCTTGTCACACGGTCCAAATTTTAATCCAAACTTGCCATTATCAGCGTGTAGCTTGCTAGCTTTAAGGTTGTTGTTGTTTCCTGAAGCGAAGGGATATTTGAGAACAGCAACACACAGAGAGCGGAAGTTGAGGTACATTCCGAAAATTGTTTCCCGAGAGTGTTAGTTCAGGTGTGTTTTTCAGTTTTGTGTCTTGACTGTCAACATCCTCATCGTCAACAGCTGGACCGGAAACTAAGACAACCTGAAGAGAGAGAACCATGCTCCGCTGCAGGAGGTGTCGGAAAGGCATCGTAGACTCCACTCGTTTATCGATGGTTGGTGAAAATGTTGTGTTACTGATGTGTTTAGCAATTTGGGTCTAAAGTTGCTTCTAAGTTGCGGTGACCATTTTTTCACTATTATCTTGAATTGTATAGACTACATGATTAATCAGTAACCATTGTTTGGGGACATCGCGGTTGGGAAAGCGCAAAGATAACAGCTTGTGTTTCAGTCATAAAAAAAAGATGGCTGGCTATCAGCGTCAGAGAAACCGGGCTGATGGGAGCTGTTCTCGCTGATTGTGTGTCCTTTATGTGGGAGCAGGTTGAGGCCACAGATGAAAGCTCAGCTGCTCCTTGCAGTATTTGGCACGTTGATGTGGACACGCTGCCAGAGTGGATCCTCGCCTCAGTTCACCAGGTACTGCTAAGGGCTCCTACACACTGGCTGCGTGGCGTGAGCGTGTCAGCTGCGTCATGGCGTGTCCGTTTTTTATTTCGGCTCCCATGTTAACAGGTTAGAGCCTGCGCACTGCCTGCGTGACACGCGCGGCTCAAGTATAATTATTAGAGATGGCCCGATACCATTTTTTGCTTCCCGATACCGATACCTGAACTTGCGTATCGGCTGATACCGAGTACCAATCCGATACCAGTGTGTCATATATTTGACTATATTTTAACAACTGTATACTACTATTCCTGTATGGATGTGATATGATTTCTATCTTTGTTGTCAGTCTGGCTCAGGTTAAACTCCTGCCACAGAACTTTCTTTTATTATGCAGTTTGACAGTCAGTTATAACGGAAAAAGAACATAAATAAACTACTTTAACGTAGATTTTCTTTAGGGCTTTATTACGTGGTATCGGATCGGTACATTAACTCCAGTACTTCCCGATACCGATACCAGCGTTTTAGGCAGTATCGGAGCAGATACCGATACCAGTATCGGTATCGGAGCATCTCTAATAATTATGATGTTTCCCTGTGAATTATATTCTTCATAGGGATGTTAATGATGGCTGTTATTAACTGACAATAAGATTTTAGACCGACTAAAACTTAAAATCAGTTAAACAGTTAAAAAACAATATTATTAAAACAAAATTTTAAAAAGTTATTAAAGCTTTTTTTGCAAAATAGAAGTACTATCATCGAAAAATCCAAACAGTTCTGTGTTTAATCTTCTAATCATTTCAGCTGGACTTGTAGGCCTGTGTATGGTTGGGTATAATTTCTAATAAAACATTCAGTGGTGTAGTCTAATGTATTTTAGCGTACTGTACTATATAAATATATGGATCAGACTGGACGCATCAAAGTGGGGGGTCTGGGTGTCCTCCCCCAGGGAAATATTTAGCGTCACAGACTTCATTTCCTGCAATCTGATTGACTATTTGCACCAACTTACGGTGGAAATACCTTTTTTATTTAGCCTATGCGAAGGAAAACACAGACGACAATTCAAAACATATCAAAAATATAATGGAAAGTATGTTGTTACGTGTCATTGGGCATTTTTAAGTGGGTATATGGAAATTCTGGAGCTTTGTTAGTGGGTATACGTAGACTACAGCACTGAAAACGTATTTTATAAACTACAGGATTTTGGGTGCAAAAATCCTAAGGTGTAAAGGAACTAGTAACTTAAAGATGAATGTAGTGGAGTAAAAAGTACAATATTTCTCTCTGAGATGTAGCGGAATAGAAGTAGAAAGTGGCATGATTTCATTTTCAAAAAAACATTGATTTAAAGATTCAAGATTTTTTTTGTGTATCTGGTTTCTGTCTAAAGGCCCAGTGGACTGTAGGAAAACTGAAGTGCCAGAACTGCGGCGCTCGTTTGGGCGGCTTTAACTTCATTAACCGCAGCGAGTGTCCCTGCGGCCGAGACGCCACCGTCCACCTCAACAAAAGCCGCGTGGATCGCGACCACAAACACTACGTCCTCATCGTCCAGCCGAGGAGGACGAGGCCCGAGAAAGAGCGGCCTGGTACGCTGACGGACGGCCCTCAGAGCAGAGATCAGAGGTCTGTGTTTAACAGGACCGCGCTGGACGGCGTGCAGCTCAACTGTGCCGCTGTCATGTCCCACATCAGCCCCGCGGAGGCCTCCAACTCCCCGACCGACAGTGAAAACCCCCCGTCGTTCTCTTTCAGTCCTCTGTACTGCATCTCTCATAGGAGACGCTGCAGTTTGGAAGATGATTCTGCCGTCGGGGCGTGTTTTTGCCCCGTAAGCCCTGCAGTCAAGTCTGTCGTCGAGAGTACAAGGACAGGGACACATGGGTCTACGCGGCCAGCCGTCCCGCATCTCACAAGTCAGCGGTTTGACACCGACGGCGACGCCTCAGTCGCCGGCCGTCGGTTTGTTTCTGGAAGGACACGGCGGTCACGTCTGGGCGGACAGCCGCTGCGGACGGCGGAGGAGGTGGAGTCCTCCCCAGAGACCACGGCTGTCCACCAGGAAGTGTCTGCTTCGGCCCGGCTGTTCCACAGAGGGAGGTCCGTCTCGGACAGTGCAGCCGAGCAGGACCCGGAAGTGTCGGTATGTCGCTGGGATTTACTTGGGGCGTTGAAATGAATGATTGCACCGATTAGGGCCAGTGTTGTAGTCGAGACCACCTAAACCAAGACCAAGTCATTACCAAGACCAGGGTTTGAGGGTTTGAGACCGAGTCCAGACCAGACCAGTGCCAGACAGCCAGTTCTTCGTCTCCTGTCTCCCGCATTCACTTTCTTGGGGCAGGGAGAGAGGGCGGTTTACGGTAACAAATTTCAAATTTGATATAGGTCAAGTTATTGGTTGCATTTGCAAGTTTTAACACATAGGCATAAATCCGACAATGCACAAGCAATTTAGCGATATCCCTGCAGTTGTGGTCTTGACCGGTCTGGTCAGGAGTGCTCTTTCCAACAGCAAACACCATAGTTTTTAATATGTGTGTGTTTGCTCAATGGTACTTGCGTTAAATAATCATGATTTCAATGTTTTTTATTTTTTCCATAATCCAGCAGCCCTAGTGTCGGGGATCAGGACTCTTGATGTGTGTGTAATATGTCTTACCTTCTCAGCCTGAAGCCCTCACGGCCTCCCCAGCCTCAAACAGACTGAGCAAGAGAGAGAAGAACCGCCTGAAGAGTCTCCGGAGGAAACAGAGGAGGAGAGAGCGATGGCTGCTCAGCCAGCTGGAGCAGGTGAGAGGGCAGTTATTCACACTGACACTGTGGGATTAATTCAAAGTGACTTCCACTGAACAAAAAACGTAATCCCTTTTACAGACTCATCAAATAAAAAAGCCCAGTTTTAAAGGTCCAATGTGTAGGAATTTCTCCCATCTAGCGTTGAGATCATATATCGCAATCAACTATCTCGCGCCAAGCGGTTCTAAGTACATATTACAGCTACGGTAGCCTTTACGCTGCATCTTAGCCTATCTGTTTAAAATGTAATAACTTACTTATTATATTATGTATGTTTTTTTTTTTTTACAAATCCTTTACAGAAGTATTTTACCGCAGTAAAGAGGGTCTTTTCATAAAACTGTAGTGGGCAGAGGTAGAAAGTAACACATTCCATTTACTCACGTTACTGTAATTGAGTTTGTTTGTGTACTTTTACTCATTAAAGTAGTTTTTAAAGTCTGTACTTTTTACCTTTACTGAAGTATGTTTGGTTTGAAGTATTGTACTTTGCTACATTTTAAATCGCATTCGTTACCGAGTAAAAAAAATTAAATTAAAAAAAGGTAGCGTTTTTTTTTTTTTTTTTATCGAAAGCGGTGTTGTACCTTTATCAAATCGCAAAAGATAAATGAGTATAAAAAATATGAATAAGATATTAAATAAGTATAAATATAAAAAAGTATGTCTCCCTCGGCTGTTAAATGTAACTAAGTAACTTTTACTCTGAGTATATTTTAAATTAGCTACATTTTACTTTTACTTGAGTCGAGTTTTATACCGGTAATTTCACTTGTACTTAAAGGTACGCTGTGTAGGAATTTCTCCCATCTAGCGGTGAAATTGTATTTTGCATTCAAACGAATAGTGCTCTCTAGCGCCTTGCTTTTTCAAATGCGTGTTGCATCTACGGTAGCCGTTATGTACCAAGAAGCTATGACAACATGTCTTCCAATTTTCGCTTTTTTGGCGACGAGGATTCCTTCTCCTGTGGCTCGGCATAAGTATGATCCTCCATTATGATCTAAAGTGCAGTGCAGGATTTCAGATTTGCCGGAGCAGTGACAAGCGCCTCTCACTGAGCTTCTTCTCCGTTTTCAGCTGGTTTCAGTCACATGACGCTGGCTCTGAACAAAAACGCGTTGTGGATTAGCTAGACAGGTAGACTGGTGCTTCATGTCCCTCTCAGCCATTAGAGTTTTTCAAAATGGCGGAACGACATGGAAACCTCCTTGGACTTGCCCGTCTGATGTTAATACAGATAAGAAACCCTTCGCTTACGAGGATATAGTCAGATCATTGGCAGAGGTCATTTTATACCAATGAAGACATATTTATGAATGAAGACATTGATTTTAGCTAATCAAATACTTAAAACACTACACAGTGTACCTTTAAGTAAAAGTTCATCAAAGTAATTGTACGTTTACTTAAGTAGAATATTTATTCTTTCCACCAACGTGGGTGGTGGGTGACGTAATGTTGTCCATGTTGACACAGAATGGCTGCCAGCTGGTAACAAACAATCTCGTATAACAGTTAAACGTTAAGCTGAAATATGTTACTGAAAACATTTTAGCATTAACCCAATCTTGGTTAATATTTGATCAGCGCTGATTTACAGTTTCGTCAGTTTTTTCAACCGCTGTCCTTTCAATACAGGGAACAGTATGTCGCCCACTTACTGTTCACAGACTATCATATTTCAGCCAAACAGTGCTCTAAAATATGTTTCTGAACACATTTTAGGTGAGAAACAGGTAATTCATTAACCGAATCTTGCCTAGTTTTACAGTGTGGTCTTGGAAGTTTGCGTTGACACATACTACCAACTAGGGCTGTAGCCTGGCTCCGCCCTCTTATGTACTTCCGCTCACGATGACGTTGAGGCCGTGCGCTAGAGTTGTAGTTCTGTGATGGCGGCGGAGAAAGATGTGAGCGAAGCCATTTGGTCCGTTGTGGCAACGCTGCCGAATATCCAGAAGTTAAAGCCCGAGCAAGAACAATCTTTGCTGAGTTGTGTTGGTGGCCATGATGTTGTGGCCCTCCTCCCCACTGGGTTCGGGAAAAGTTTGATTTTCCAGCTCGCTCCGTTAGTGGTGAAGGAGTTGGCTAAGGCTAACGCTAGCGATGCTGAGCCGACGTCACGACCAAACGTTAGCGATTGGTTATGGCAGATCCAGAGTGGCTCTGGGCAGATCCAATAGTTTTAAACTTCAACAGAGTACCCGCCTTCAAGGAAGTTAACACTTGTCAATGGAGAGTGGCCAGACTGTACCAGAGTCTGATAGGACCAGGCTACTAGGGCTGCACGATATGAGGGAAATATGCCATAACGTTGTTGAATATCGCGATAACCATATATTACTTGCTTATAAATAAAGTGTACTCAGTTCTGCATTTCGGCTGCTTTCAGTATTCTGCAAAAATACAAGAAACTGCTTGTTTAATTTAAAACAAATGACAGGAAATGATTTCCAACATTCTTTAATTGAACAAATTGAACATCGACTCTAAAAGGCAGCACTGAAAAAGAACGACAGTTACATTTGCAGTGCAGTTTTCTACTGGAATGTTTTTTCAACTAACACAAAACATCTCTGTGTCTTTCGTGATATGGTGCAGCCTTTCGCGATGTGTTTATTGCAGCAGTTGGGGTGTGTGTGTGTGTGTGTGTGTGTCTGTGTCCATGTCTGTCTGTGTCCGTGTCTGTGTCCGTCCAGGCTGAGAGTGTGAGCGGTTCACAGATGGACAATGAGGAGGAGGAGGAGCACAGAGAGGGCCTTACCTGCGCTGTGTGTCTGGAGGTTTACTTCAGCCCGTACAGCTGTCAGCCCTGCGGTCACGTCTTCTGCGAGCCGTGTCTCCGCACAATCGCCAAGAACCGACCGACAAACGCACCCTGCCCTCTCTGCCGCGCCCTCATCTCACACACCAACCCGCACCACGGTGAGCTTCCTCCAGGACTCCTGCGCCAGAATTCTGGACATCCTGTCCTTTTCCTATCTGCTACCACTGTTAATTGATTAGTAAATAACCAGAAAATTAATAAACGATGATTGTATTGTTATAATCCAAAAAAAAAAAAAAACATTTTCTGGCTTCTCCAATGTGAGGTTTTGCTGTTCTTCTCTGTTTTATATGATTGTGAATTGAATATCTTTGGGTATTTAGACAAAACAAGCAATTTGAAGACGTCACCTTGTGTATTTTTCCACAGTTATCTGACATTTTATAGACTAAATGATTAGTGGTTCTTCCCATATCTGCGTGGGTTTTCTTCAGATGCTGTGTACCCCCAACACAGTCCAAAAACATGCTGGACACTCTGAGTTGCCTGTAGGTGTGGATGTAAAGGGTGCTTTAAGGTCCTGCGGAGGCTCCACGCAGAGCTTTCGCCGTAGCCTACGTAAGTGGCCTGAAGTTTATACTTGTGCGCCAATGTGCACTGGTGTGTGCGTCGATCTCTTTAAAGTTCCAGTGTGTTAGTTAGTTATTCATTATCAAAATCTGCGATGCCCGTTCACAAACTTGTCCTTTTTCCATGAATATTTACCACCACCATCAATTCCAAGTATTCTTTTTGGCTTGAAATTTTACATTTGCATTTGCATGAACTGGGGTAGACGCTCCATATTCATGCGCCATCTTGAAATACATTGGCTGGTAAGGGACATACAGGAT
This sequence comes from Sander lucioperca, assembly GCF_008315115.2. NCBI lineage: Eukaryota > Metazoa > Chordata > Actinopteri > Perciformes > Percidae > Sander > Sander lucioperca. Next base: position 27,111,947 of record NC_050186.1, on the reverse strand, counting down.
ATACTGCTCCGCCTTTCATGTTTTCGCTGTCACATGATAAACTCACAGATGCTGCTAATGCTGCTAATGGGTATCGTAGCTTCCCGGCCCCGGGCAAGTTTGAAGAAGGAAAACATGGAGGACCACACGTATTCAAAATCCAAATTTCAGGAACAGGAGTCTTCTTCTTCGCCCAGAAAAGATAAAGGATATTGAAAAGAGCAAGAGACCAGCTTTTTGAAGCGTGAAGGCTACCGTAGCTGTAATACGTACTTTGAACTGCGTGGTGAATGCAAGAGTTGATTGCGATATATGTATGTGTGTGTGTGTGTGGGGAGTGTGCGGTAGAGCGAGTGAGAGAGTGACGGCGATTTGCTTTGGAGCGAGTACCAACTCTAGAGTCTTAGTGGTGCTTTCTGACCACTGTGGGAAAGTAGTAGCAGGAGAAGTTAACCCTCTCCTTAATTTCATGTTGTCTATGGAGAAGGAGAACCAGGAAATGAGTAGGAGGGAAATGCAATGCTACCAAGCCGTGGCGAGCGACTTGTAGTTAAATTTTTCGTGAGGTGCACATCAGCCTACGGCGTATGGTCCGTGCCTCCACGTACCTACGTACGAGTAGATTTAACGCAGAAGCATAAATCACTTAAGTGTGACTAGTTTTCTGGCTGGGTAGACTGGTGACCTGTCCGGGTTTCCCTACAGTATGTGTTCTGGAATAGGCTGCAGTCCTCTGCCACCCTGCACAGGATAAGGGGATACACTGGATGGATACAAAAAAAGCAACATATTTATCACATGAATCGTTAGTCGCAGCCCAGCCTTGATAGAAATGAACTATACGGCACAGTAATAAGGAATAATGGCCTGATTGACTGTAGGCACTGTTCTCATTCCACTTCAGAGCTCAACGAAACCGCTAAGACCTTCTTCCCGAAGGTGTACTACGCCCGCAAGCAGAACTTCCAGAGTGCTTTGTGTGCAAAATGGCCTCTGCCCAGCTGTCGCAAGCGCTTCCGTACCTTCTGGGGTGAGAAAGTGTTTGTAATAGTTGTATATCAGCATATTCTTTTTTTCTCTTCTTTTTTTTCCCAGAAAGTAGTTCCAGTATAATCTTTATTTATCCCCAACTTATTATCCCGAGTAACCAAAATGCTTTTTCTGCAAAGACATTGTTCAGTTTACCCCTAAATGTAATGAGAAATGTAATGAGAAAAATGTCTCTCTGTATGACTGACCTCATTTTCACCCTTGCTTCACGTTGTGCTATGACGTCATTTAGTAAGAAAGCAAAATTTGTATTGCTTTGCCCTACAATTTAGTGCCAATAATAACCTTTATCATTACAGCAGTTGACAATTCAGTCCTACAAACGGCTTTACAAACATGAAAACACCAGTACTATGACTTACTGGTTTGGAATATGGTGTTATAAATTTTCCATGCAACACTACAAATGTCCTACACTACTACTAGCATCGGTTACGCTTTACTTGAAGGTATCTACATAAGAGTGACATGACACTGTCAAGAACGTGTCATAAACATTAGGGGTGCACGATTCAGAAAACGTCACGATTCAATATAGATTTTTAGGCTCAAGATTCGATTCAAAATCGATTTACGATTCAAAAACGATTGTCGATTCAAAAAAACGAGTCACAGTATGTAAATGTAGTTACTTTTCCCATGTGATTGCAGTAGACATACAATAAAAAAAAAATATGAATCGATTTTTGGAGTTCTATGAATCGATTTTGAATCGGTAGAGATTTTTTTTTCGATTTTTTTGCACACCCCTAATAAACATTATAAACAAGTCATAAACATTTATGACATAACGCTTCTTCGTTTTTTGTCATGACAACTTAGGGTTAGGGTTAGAGTTATAGTCTGACAGTGTCATGTGTTCATGACAGTGTCATGTCACTCTTATGTAGATACCTTCAAGTAAAATGTTACCCTGGCATCAATAAATTCAACGAATTATGGCATTCTTCAATGAACAAAGTAATTTAGCCTCATAATTTATGGAGATGCCAGTATTAACAGGAAATCATTTAAAGGCAGGGTTGGTAATGTTGAAAAGCGAGCAAGATTTTGAAAGTAGCATCTCCTCGGGGCTCTGTCTAACCCCTGCCCCTGCCCTCGGGGCTCCGACACACACAGACGGGCACGAGCGCCGCTATGTCGCTGTTTCAGAGCAGAGATTCAGTCTTTCTTCTCTTTTCCTTTTTAGCAGGGCGGGCAGTTGCATGTAACCGCAGCAGTGGCAACTTTTTTTCCTCCATTCTCCAGTAGACTTGCAGTTACTCTGGCGGCGACAACGACGCGCATTGAGCTCAGGCTACATGGGAGGGATAGAGTACGCACAGAGGGGCAAGGAGGCATTTCATTGGTTCTTTCCAAGCGGACCGCGAGGCAGTGATTGGTGGGCGTTTTTACAAGATTACAGCAGTTACAGATGACAGATCTTTTTCACTCCTTTTTAGAGCCTATCGGTTATTTATTGCTGTCGGGGTGTAAAGACCATTTCAAACAATATATATATATATATATATATATATATATATATACACCAACCCTGCCTTTAATGAAACTGAAATGTAATTTTCTATTTGTTTCATTTTTGCTTTAAATGCAGAATTACTGCCAAAATGAAAAATCTTGTTTAGGTATTTCCTGATATTAGATCATTAAATATCATAACTATTAAAGAAAATGAAATGGAATTGGACTTTTTGACCGTTATGATAGTGCCAGCCCTTCTATTTTTTAAACAAGACATCAAAAAATACCCCCCCCCCCCCCCCTACACAGTTTCCTTTGTTTCAGGAATGAAATTGAAATTGCTCACTACAGATAAATCCAGATGTTTCAATAAATTACCAAACACAAAAATCCAAACCAGCATAAAGAGAAATTGTGTTGAATCACTTATGAAACCAGATGATAATGTTTGCCTGTCTAACTTCAGGAGAGCCGAGACAGGCAGCGGCGGCGAGGAGACGCTGGCACTTTGTCCACGGAGGTTTCACGCTGAATGCTTTGGACTTCACCGACATGCGCGGCTGGCTCTTCGACATCGGCCTGGTCATCGTCTACATCCACTCAGTCAACTGGATCCTGGCTTTCCTGTTCCTCTGCTTCCTCATGTACTACTTCTTCTTTTGAGACAATGAGGAGCGCTCAAGAGTTTGCAGTCCAGGTGTATAACTGCCGGCGCATCCACATGATACAAGCCTTCCGTAGTTCCCAACCCCCCTGCACACAGTTGCTTGTAACTAGAGCTGTCAGTCTTCCTCTATAATACCATTCAAATTTAATTTGTTGTTATTTTTTTTAATATTTGCATAATATTCTAATATTTAATGCTCATATGCAGCCTGTTATTAATATGTACTACACTACTCAGGCTTATGCACTATAAGCATGTGGTTGTTGTTACACGTACTGTCCACTAGAGGGACTTCCAACATCAGCCTGGCCTTGAAGGGGATCTACGTCACGGCGCATTGCATTTCTGGCACAACGCTCTCTGTTTACGTTATTTTCCACCACGAGCACACAGCGACAAACACAAATCAACAGAGAACTCTGTAATGTAACATTATCTAACAGGTGTATTGACACGTGTTGTAAAGGCTAACATTGCTCGGTTAGCACAACAACATCATGTTAGAAAGCACAGCCGAAACGATTTGCCATAGACTAAGTAACAATAGTGTTAACCACAATGCTAACAGCATTGATAACTAAGCCAAACGGTGCTGCCACTACTATTTTAGTGATTTAAAAGCAACCTGTTTCTTGCAGATTGTCACGTTACTGAGAAGACAGCTGTTAGAAGGTAATATATGAAGTCAAAGCTAACTCTGACAGCTTTGAATAGTAATTTCAGCATTCAAATAGTATATTGTGTCAAAATAACGCGTTCATTTCGATTAATTAATCTGAGAAAAAATAACGCGTTAAAAAAAATAACGCAGATTAATCCATTCCATATTGAACTTTGACCCGGAGCCGTTCTAGCCATTATTCAACTGTAAAATGAAGGAGGGATACGAGAATGCGCTGCCTGGATCATTGATTGGAACATTTACGAAATCCGGTGCTAATACGGCACAGGTGCCTTCACGACCTGTATCTACCAGACCGAATAGCAACGCGGATTTCGGCGCCTCATTTCGGTGCCACTGATATGTCTGCGCTTCTCTCTGATGCTCTGAAACAGACGTTACAGGCAACAGAAACATCGCTGCACGTGACGCTAGTTAACACTAGACTACACTCAACAGCAGCTAACGTTAGCCTACTGCTAGCTAGTAGCTGGATTAAACACGGTTACAATGCTGACAGCTAACGCTAAACGGTGTAAAGTTTGACTGTATTTTACCGTAGAGGATTCAACACCGGTATGTAACAATGTGCAGCTGCCGTTGTCGGAAAACCACAGACAATTCAATGAAACTGGTAACCTACAGGCTTGTGGTGCATTCAAAGTTGTTGTTAAAGGCCCTTTTCCCATCTGGTAGTTGTTTTTCTCATTCAACAGCAATTTACTAGTGAAATAAGTTATGGTTATAGTTATTACATTATTATTAAATCATTTAATTTTGACCATATGGCCTTAGCAATAAACAAGCCGTTCTTTAATGTTGCCGACTGTTGTTTAGTACCCTTTTTTTTTTTTCTTTTTTTTAACTTTCTTAAAAAGTATCGGTTAAGGCACCGGGCAAAAATTATGTATGCGATTAATTTAGATTAATTAATCAAAGAGTATGTAATTAATTAGATTATTTTTTTAATCGATTGACAGCCCTTATATATATATATACATGGACTCTTCAGAAGAGGTCATTATCTTCGCTCGATTTTCTGCGTGCAAAAGTTGCCAGACGACACCATTTTCTGAACATTCAGCCATACTGAGAAACACAGAGAGAGTTGTGTGGAGCTGATAGTCTTAATTAGCTTTGTATCAACTCATTTGGCAATGGCTTGAATGTAACGGATGTTCATTAATATCAAAAAGTTACGCACTAAAGCTTTAAGTCACCAGTTGGAGAGAGTTAAAAGTCAAACCTGTTATAATATGTCTCAGACGTAGCAGAGCTGGTTGTGACGTATAAGAAGCGAGGAGCAGAAATATGAACATTTGCTGGTTTGAAATTTGCACGACTGATTCGAAAAGTTAACAATATGTGCTAACTGGCTACAAACTATTTTTGAAAATGTTATGATGATTTAAACAGTGTTAAGTACCTATGGTGTAAGTGCATGTCTCCAGGTCGGTTGGTTCGTCGATATGCTCTTGTAGGACCAAATTCTCCTTAGTGAGAGAATTGCTGGTGTTACTTTCATCAGACCGTCTGTCTGCCAAAGCATTTTTCCCCAGCTGAAAATGCTAGGCGCTAGGGCTGAGCGATTATGGGAAAAAATATAATCACGATTATTTCGGTCAATATTGAAATCACGATAATTGAACACGATTACTCGTTTCCTTCTGGAAAGATGTTGCAATTATTGAACTTAAAAAACTGTGGAAAAAGTTCAATAAATCAACAGTAAAAAACATACAACTGTGAAATTTGCCTTAATACCTTTCCTATTTAAACTTTATTATTTCATTCAGAACACAAGAGAAAATAAGAGTTTACTTGCGAAACGTAATGAGCTAAATAATTGTTTTTCTCGATTATTCTGTTTTTTGTGATCATTGGGAGCCGAAATCATAATCACGGTTAAATTTCGATTAATTGCACATACTAGGCGCTCTTCTGAAAAAACACCCAGCGGTGGGAGCTCTATAGCGCTTTGGAGGCGCAGCAGTTTTGTCAGCTGAGGCTGTGAAAAACTCTTAGTTTTAGAGACTTTTGGTGACTTACATAGAAGTATTTAGAGAAATCTCGATCGAGGAGAATTTAGAATTAAACAGTACGGTGCAGTGCCATCTCAACTTCTGAACTTCCTGTCTTCCTGTACGTGTCTAAACTCAGGCTGGAGGTGTTGAGCTCAGCTGAACTTTCAATGAAAACAAAGATATCGCGGGCGCCGTAAACACAGATGCTTACCTAAATCATTAACTCCAAAAACCTCAGAAAAGACTGAAACAATGTCAGCCTGACCAAACTGCAGTAGAGCCTATCCTCAGGAGTGTTCCTATGATAGGAGGATGTGTTATGTGTTAACTTCCTCCCCTGCCGGTGGCGGGATGCAGGGGCGGAGCGGGGTGAGGTGTGGCTTCTGGGGCTCCAGTCCCGAATGTTTTCTCAAAAGCCCCGAATCTTTTAGGTTTTTTAACTTTGTGTCATTTCCCCTCAGTCTCTCTGGCAAATCTGGACCGGCAAATCAATGGAGCAGAAGTTCTATTACTGGGGAAATGACACAAAGACACTCATTTTATGAACTCTACTAAAAAACGTTTTCAAGATTAGTAACGCTGTTTACTTCCTAACTTCCTAACCTACCTATGTAACTTAAAAGTAGAAACATTAGACAATTTTTGCCTCTCTTTAGGTGGCAGAAGTGAAAATAAGTCATCCTCAACATTTGTTTTTTTCTGGCTTTAGAATGATGAAGACAGTTGGACAGCAATTAGATATGAAAAAAGGGATGTCTGCTTTACACTGTGATTCTTTTTCCTTAGCAACTATCATGTTTTTCCCTAAAATTCTACAAATTTGTAGGCTTCCCCACGTCTGGACTGAGCCTGGAATGTTTACGGCGTCTGGGAGCGCTTGAGATCGATAATATAAAAGAAGTGAGATGCACTGCTGCGAATGTTTTGCTGCAAATGTTTTGCTTCTACATGTACACGTTGTTTTATTTACGAAGTACAGGCATGCTCAGAAATGAAATATCTAACCAGTAAAGACAGCAGCAGTTGTTAATGGATGTGATTGATTGATTAATTTGACTGATTGAGTGGGCTAGAAAAGAACAAATGGAAAATCAGATACACAAATGGGTAAAATACCTGTTTTAGTATGGTGCCTTTGCTTAGTCTGTGCCTTCTGTTTATACCAAATAATATGAGACTGGAATTGAGAGTACAGTATATTTAAGTTTTAGACACAGAATACGCTGTATTCACAGAGGGAGGCAGTCAGTGAACGCTTATTGTGTCTCTCTCTCTTGAAGGAAAATGCTTACAAAAGTCTGATTTAAAAAAAAAAGATTGGCGTTCATATTGTGTGAAGAGGTAATTGTATATAATAAAGGCAAAAGGTATGTCATTTGAGCTATCTCTGCATTTTTAAATTCAAACATATGGGGTCAGGTTTTTCTTCTTTTTTTCTTTGGTGAGAGAAAATGAAAAAATAAATCCACTGCATGTGTTTACATTTTGTGTGTGTGTGTGTGTGTGTGTGTGTGTGTGTGTGTGTGTGTGTGTGTGTGTGTGTGTGTGTGTGTGTTCTTGTTTAACTATATTCGTGGGGTCCAAAACCCGGGAATATAGTATACTTGTGGGGTCCCGACAGCTTTGTGGGGCCAAAATGCTGGACCCCACAACTTCAAAGGGCTGGTTGAGGGTTAAGACTTGGTTATATGATTAGGGTTAGAATTAGGTTAGGGTTAGGGTAAGGGTTAAGGTTAGGCATTTAGTTGTGATGGTTAAGGTTAGGGTAAGTGGTTAGGGAATGCATTATGTCAATGATGGGTCCCCACAAAGAAAGTGAAACGTACTGTGTGTGTGTGTGTGTGTGTGTGTGTGTGTGTGTGTGTGTGTGTGTGTGTGTGTGTGTGTGTGGGGTATTTTTCTTAACATGTTTGTTCCTTTTAATCTTTTTTGATTTTGCTGATGAAGACTGTTGGAACATTTAGCTACGTATCAGTGAGATATTTTTCTCAGGAGTTGGTGAAAACCAAAGCAGAGCTAAAAAGGAGAATAAATAATGGATTTACATTCTTCGGGGGAGCACAAACATGACTACAATGGTGTGATATTGTTGCTCTGCATCTGCTTGATGTGTCGCCATAGCTAGCATTAGTTCTATTACGCCGAATTCCTTGCCTATGTTAAGTAACTTAAAAATAGTAACTGACAATTTTTGCCTCTCTTTAGGTAGCAGGAGTGAAAATTAGTCTTCCTCAACATTTGTTGTGTACTAGTTTCAGAATGATGACAGTTGGAGAACAATTAGATACAATGGAAGACACCGAAGAAATCCTGGCTGTTGTTTTTCTGGGCCACTGCACGCACCTAGAATGGAAACTACCTGGAGGGAAAACTGATGGTGTAAAACGTTATTTATTTATGGTAAATGGGCAAAAACATTCAAAGCTACAGTTGGGTACATTTAAGGCGCTGACACACCAACCCAATTATCGCCCGTCGGACAGTCTGGCGAGGTCGGTGACTTGAGTCTGTTCGGTGTGTTCCGTGCCGTCGTCAGCCAGAGGAGCCGTCGGCCTTCATTTGGGCCGATTTCACATGTTGAATCGGAAGGCGGGCAGTCGGACTCAGTGACCAATCTGATTGGTGGAGTGCTAACCCGTAAAATGACGAGCGGGATGAGTGTGACTAGAGTCTCTCAAAAGTCTGACGAAAATCTTTTAAACTGACCTTTGTCGATCTGAAATGAAGACAGATTCAGCAACTGCATGGCCTATTTCTCGCTTAAAATGTTTTCAGAAACACGTTTCGGTGAACTATTTTCGTAAAATATGAGATCGTATTTCGAACGGGCCTCCATGATGGTCTGGCTTTGAAATTCCGAGAAGCCAGACCAACGTGACGTTTGTCCAATCAGCTGCCGGTTTTCATTTTTTGGGCGACAATACAGATTAGCGCTGCCTGCTGTTATGGAGACGTATTCTCGCGCACGTGTAGAACGTACGCGCAAGTCGGCGTCGCTTCGGTGTTCCGAGGCACTTTTTTGACCAACTCGGCGAGGCAGTCAGTCCGACTGCCTTTTCTGCCGAAGGTCGGCCGTCAGGTTGGTGTGTCAGAGCCTTTAGAGCCTCCGTCCCACACTATAATCACTCTGAATCAGAGCCAGCTAAGCCCACTGAGGGACAAGTGAGAACGAGAAAGTGCTTGGACTAGCAAAGTGTTATTGTAGCGTATTGTAAATGAGGGTTATTGGATGTAAAGGGTGTGTGGGGGGTTGCTGTTTAACAGCTACTGTAACATCTCTAATGCCATTGGTTGACTTCTGTTCTTCTGTTTGCTTAGTCTTTTTTTTGTGCCACTGGTGCTCCTAAACAGTTAACTGTCAGTCGTAGTGTGACGACTTGTTTCGCTGTCGGCTCGTTCTGAATCGTGAGCGCGCGCAGGAAGACGGAGGAGCGCGCGCAGGAAGAAGACGGAGGAGCCTCTTTCTCGGCCTGCAGGAGGGGCTGAAGGTGACTTTCTTCTCAGCTGGGATGCAGAGCGAGCTGCTGGGGGTCCGTCCGTCCGGCCCGCTACACGGTCCTGCTCCGGGAATAACGACACACACCTGCGGGGTCTTTAAGCATTAACCAAACCCGCGAACCTGCTGCGTCTGCTGGCCATTTTCTTCTTTGTAAAGGACACAGCTAGCAGCTAGCAGAAAATAGGGGGTCTCTCTCTCTCTCTCTCTCTCGCTCTCTCTCTCTCTCTCTCTCTCTCTCTCTCTCTCTCTCTCTCTCTCTCTCTCTCTCTCTCTCTCTCTCTCTCTCTCTTTCTCTCTCTCTTTCTTTGTGTGTCTCTCTGGCTGGGCTCCGGTGGTGGCTGTGCATGTGCATGCATGTGTTCTGCACCGTACGGGCGGAAAAAGCGCCCAAGATCTGCAGGGAGCATTTTTCCCATCAGTAAAGTGGCGCAGACGGAGCCAGAGCGCCGGGAGAGCACGGAGGAGGCCGTGGACGGCAGCAGGATGGTGAGTACTGATAAGTCACCTCTGTTAATGTTTAGCAAGTGGTCCGTTTTAAGCATGTCACTGCACCAAACGACAGGTCGTTCTATAGAGCGGTTGTTTGTTTTTTGTAATCATGTGCAGGTGCAGCATTGGCGCAAAAGTAGTGTGCTAGTAGTGCTGAGAATCCTTTTAAGGCTAGATTTCTGCATTGCCTTCCATTGGAAGATGATATTCTGTATTTGTTCCCTCCAGACAGTGCAGGAATTCAACACCCTGGTAGCGCTGTACCGGGAGCAGGTGATATCCGTCGGGGAGATCTCCGCAGACTGTCCATCTCTGCGGGCTCAGATGTACAACACCCGGTCTAAAGGATGCTCCATGGCCCGGGCTGCACACCACGACCTCACCCTCGTCTCTGTTTCAGGGTAAGAACGAAATAAAGCACGACTGTTATTATTGAAAGAAATAGGAACATCTGTTATTATTAAACATTCCATCTGTCCTTCATTGTGAGTTTCCAAGCACGTAACCTCCTGAACCCTCATTTTCTCTTAAGTAGCTTAGAAAAAAACAATTATTCACACTGTATGACAGCAATACATATATACTTCTTCCAGCAATTCATTTGATGGTAGGCTATATCATGCCTAAACAATTATAAAATGAATACTTGTTATCCTAAAAATAATAAGTTACTGACAACAGAAAACAAAAGATAGAATAGGTATTGATATTCTCAAATAATAAAACAAGTAATACAGTAAAAATATGAAACACATATTAATACATAAAAACAATAAAAACAGCAAATAAGGTAGGCGACAGCACAGTTGGAATGGGCACAGCTATATAAAGTGGTGGCACGGTGGCTCAGAGGTTAGCACTGCTGCCTCACAGTTAGCATTGCAGAGTTAGGCTACGTTCACACCGCAAGTCCTGATGCTTAATTCGGATTTTTTGCTCAGATCCGATTTTTTGTTTGGCTGTTCACATGACCTTTTAAAATGTGGCCTATATCAGATTCCAGTGTGAACTGTTTGCGGTTACGAACTGACCCGCATTGGCAAAAGAATAATAACAATGACATCAGACGCAGCACGCTGTTGCACTGAAGTTAGGGAGGTTATGGAGGAAGTAAGCATTTTCGCTTTTATTTCAAAATGTTTGTGTAATGGCAGCCGTAACATTAATGAGCAGGTGCTGAGGAGAAGAAGAATGAAGAGAAAGAGAAGCTTGATCCTTCTAGTTTTGATTGAATTGAAGTATCTCCCCATACACTAATTAGGTCTAACACCTCACTCTCCCTCCATTGACTTGCTCCGTCACTGTTCTCCATTTTGTAGGTCTAGTCAAGTTTTTAATTTCACTGTCTAGGGCTAACTCCCGCCGGCGCATAATTGTGACAAATGTCGATGTAGATTGACGTAAAAGTCGCATCAAATCCGCCTCGGTTGTTCACACTGGGTCTGGGTCACTGGGTCTGATTCAGGACCACATATGGAAGTGGTCTAAATCTGATTTGAAAAAATCTGATCTGGGCAAGATTTGAGTGTTCACACTACTTCAGATTTGGGCCACTTTTGCCTGCAGTCTGAACGTAGCCTTAGAGTGTTTGAGAGTTCTGTGTGAAGTTTCCTCCCTCTGGGTGCTCCGCGCATTTACAAAGTGTAAGTCATTTTAAATCATGAAATGAATGTGATTTATGAAATCAGTGTCATTTCAAATTTGTTCATTATAATCACGTTTGTTGTTGTATTGAGTGTGTGAGTCTGGAATAGAGCATTTTATATCCTGTACCAATAAATCTACAACACACAGAGAGCAAAAACATTTTTTTTTTTTTTTGTTGTTGAATAAATTAATGTGCATTGTCTTAAAAAAAAACATTTTTTTTTGATTTGATATAATAGCTAAGAATAAAAGCAAAAATAAAAAAAAAAATCACAGAGGATTTAAAAAAAACAACTCAATACAGCGTGAAGGCTTATTTCCATTGTGGTCCTTAAACACCGGTCACGCCACAAGATAAAACAGCACAACAAGAAGACAACAACTGCAGACAATACTATCAACATATAATAGCAACAACAACCAAAATTCAAATGGGAAACACTGGTATGAAAAACAACACACACAAAACAATTAATTGTTAAAATGGATGTTATTCTTATAAAAGTGTTTGGTACCGCACTGCAGTACAGACTAGGGCTGCATGTTATGCGATATGCGATAACGTTGAATATCCCGATAATGCTATTACTTGCCATAAATAAACAGATATTAACGTGTACTCAGCTCTGCAATTCTGCAACAATTGCTTGTTGAATTTAACACAATTGAAAGGAAATCATTTCCAACATTCTTTTATTGAACAAATTGACCATTGAATTGAATATAAAAGGCACCACTAAAACAGAATGACAGTTACATATTAAAGGGGCGCTATGCAGTTTTGGTCATTTCTTCGCTGTTTTCTCCCGTTTTGCTCACAGGTTTCTCTATAGAGCTTCAGAATAGATATTTGGCAGCTCCTATGTTTACTTGTGTCTGACTCCTTGCTCGGTCAGTCTGCCGTTTCCTCTTTCTCTGTTCCTCCGACAATGCTCTCCTAGCTTTCTGCTTCTTTTTTGCCGGCTCAGCCATGACGGTAGTGTGAAAAACTCCATCGCTACCTTGTTAGCCGGTTCCTGGATGGAGGCGTGTATGTGTGCAGTGCCGTGAAGCAATTCGTTACATCGCGAGACCTGAAATCACGCGATACTATTCGCCAGCCGAAAGTTGCAAGGGTGGTTTTTCCGCTCACAGTCGCTAGGGGGAAGAGAGACGACCATCATTCAACTAGAAAAAAAGTCATATAACCATTCCAATGACTCCGAAGCTGTTCAGTTAAGGTAAATTAAGTTAAAAAAGCGCCATAGTTCCCCTTTAAAATGCAGTTTTCTACTGATAAAAAATCTCGGAGTGTCAGCCTTTTGCGATATGTGTATTGCGCCAGTTAATATTGCGATGATGATAACAAAATGAAATATTGTGCAGCCCTAGCACAGACTTTTCAAATACACCCTGCTACAGTGACGTAGCACTGTCCATTTGAGTGAATGAAAAAAAAGTAAAAAATAAAAATAACATGGTCATCTTAAATATAGTCTCGCTTTACCAGACCTTTCTCCACAACGTCCACATAGTATTCTGGGATGGGAGGAAAACGTGCTCTGGTTTATTGGTATTTCTTTAAACCAATCACAAGCGCCAGACGGAGCCACACTGCCTCTGCAAAATAGTCTTGGTAAGGAACTTGTTTTGGTGGAACATGTGTATGTTCAAAGGTTGTTTTAGTGGTGCAACAGAAAACTCAGATTGGACAGATAGTCTAGCTAGCTGTCTGGATTTACCCTGCAGAGATCTGAGGAGCAGTTAACCATAGTCCTCAGAAATCCACCAGAGTTTAGAATCACAACAAAAAAAGGAAAGTGGAAGGTAACAGACATCAGGCCGAAAAGAGGGACATCCGGCGGAATTTCCGTTGGCCACGGAGCAATCCTGGAAGTGGAACGTCGTGGAAATAGACTAGCCTAAATATAAAATTCTCCTTCTCTGTTTGTCTGATTGTATCTTTCTCTCTGTTTTCCTTGCTCCCTTCCATCCTCTCTTCCTCTCACCACTCCTCTTCATGCTGCAGCCTAGAGGACGGAGAGATCCACCCGGAGATCTGTCGCCTCTTCATCCAGTTGCAGTGCTGCCTGGAGATGTTCATAACGGAGATGCTCAAATCCATGTGCCTGCTGGGGGTGCTGCAGCTGCACAGAAAAAGTACCATCACAAAAAACAAATCACAATATCAGTATGCCACAAAATGTCAAGACGAGGAACATACAAGGGTGATAAAAATCCACGTTACTTTTAAAAGCCAGTTTCTAAGCTCGGGCAGATGTCGGTGAACTGTAATGTTTGAAACACATTCATTTAATTCAAACCAAGTCAAATGAACGCCGTTCAAGTAATTGGGGGACTTCAATGAAAATCACACAAGCACAGATTCATTCGGTCGAACCACCTCCGTGCGCATCACATGGCTACCATGACGACCGTGGCTCTAATCAATTTATTCTGTATTGGTTTGGTTTCAATACTAGATGTCACTGGAGATACCTGCCCGCCAATAAGGAGAGAAAAAAAAAACACAGAAGACGTTTTGATGTGACAGTAGAAATAGCACAGGTGTAAATAAAGAAATGATTAATGGTGGATTCCACTTAGCTGCTTCAGTTTCAGTTGATTGTGCATGCTGGCTCACTGTCACACGGTCACAGCTTGAATAGGACAGAGCCATCATTCATGTTAACAGTACCACCTGTGCTTTTCCTGCTATGACAAGTCCAAATGCGTGCAGTGAAAAGGGCCTGTAGTTACAATAATCACACTTTAAAAATTAAAAATTTATTATATTTATTTAAAAAGGCAAATACAACATTCACGGTTTCCCCCAGAAAAGTTGTTTAGCCCGGTGGCAAGTGTCTTTTTTTTTTTTTGGGGGGGGGGGGACGAGAGCCCTGCTGGGGCCAGTCACCGACTGATGGTAGCATTAATGTAGAGCCCAATGGTTTCTGTGATGACAGAATCATGGACTGACTTGCGAAAAGTCAGTGCTAAAAGCTAACTGGACATTTGAAAATATGACTACATCTAAGTTTCCAACTGAGCCGCCCCACTGTAACTGTAGTTTAAAAAAAAAAAAAAAAAAAAGTCTTAAAAATACATTAAAACAATAATTCCCAGTGGCTTAGGCCTAGTGGGGCGCAACTTAGGCCTGGTTGGCCACCAGGCTTACAATACACTGGGGGGAAACCCTGACATTAATAACTTAAGTAATGAATCATCCTAATAGCATGGTTGTTAAAAAACGCATGCAACCTGAAATAGTTTCCAAAAACAAAAGGCCAAGCAGAAACTGGTTACGTAAAGTAGCTGCGGTGCTGGGATTCAAGGCTGCATCTCAGTACTTCCCAGGCAGTAATCCAGCAACTCACAGATGCTCTGCCCGATACAACCTGGTTCAGTTTTAGGGTTTTTTTAATGTGGGAATCAGATATACAGTGCCTGAATTGGTCCAAAATGTGCCAGTACCCTATTGTCAGCAGTTGCATGACATGATCATTTCATACGTGTTGAATATATTTATACTCATGCGTATATCTTAAAGGGGCAACCCCGAATAATGGACTATTCAACAGTTTGTTCTAAGGAGCCTGATTCAACTGCCAATCTCACAGTCGAATCATCACAGTGTCTGAAAATGTGCTTATGAAATAATGGGTCATTCCATTTGGGCTTAATGGGAGGAGCTGGATGTCTGATTTTACATACAATTGCTTGGTTTTTCCCAATAAATTATAATATATATAGCCTATTTTGGTATAAACATCAGCCTATTAATAATACTGTTAATAACAATTACAAGTAAGGGTACCCATGTGGACAAAAAAAAGTGCCAGTACTCAGTACTGGTGAGTACTGGCCCATTTCACGCACTGATGACATTTCAATATGTTTTCCCTCCTATTTTAAACTTTAACCCCTGAACAGAAACCCCCCCCAACAAAAACTTAACTGAAAAATAAAATTATAAATTAAAAAAGGCACACATTGGAAACAGAAGAGCACATAACTGTAAAGGTGAGGATACATTTAGTTTTTAATGTTACATGACCATTAATAACCTGCAGTGAACAAACAGAGGAATATTAAGCATTGATCTCAACTTATGAAATGTGACGACCTAATTTCTTAACCTTTTCTAAATTCTACTATATTTAGTACATACTAGGATATACTTACATGCTTTATTTTGTAAGACAGAATTTCTCCCATCTTCCGCACTGTGCATCAATTCAATGCAGTTTGCATTTCAAAATCCATGCATTCAATTATTTAAAAACAAACAAACCTGTATTTCCAACTTTTAAGCATTGCACATGAAAAGTATGTCTGGACATCTGACGATGCAGTAATTCATGCAGTTATTAAACAACTTCAATTGCATTTCAGTATCTTTCCCCCTACTATTTGTTGACTTAAAATCCTGCTTAATATCTAATTAAAATATATATTTATTGTACCTCACCCTTCGTCAGATCCCATGCTTTCCTGGCACTCGTTTCAGAAATTAGTTGTTAGTTCTAGTTCTTAGTTTGACCTAAAATTCAATTTCAAACTGCATATTCAACATCAATGCGTCTAAATATAGTTTTAAATGCAATCGGGCCCCTAAATGTTTCTGTTACTGTTCAATGATATATCTGAGGAGATCAGAGTTCAGGTCACACACACTGTTGAAACAGCAGAGGGCAGTAGAGAGCTGTCAGTATGCTCAACATGTGTGTGCGCTGCAAAGATTAATCCATTAGTTGCCAACAATTAAATTAACCGTCAACTGTTTTGATAATCGATTCATTGTTTTAATGTAAAAAAAAAAAAAAAAAGACTGAAGAAAATTCTCTGGTTCCAGCTTCTTAAATGTGAATGTTTTCTAGTTACTAGATACTTACTCTATGACAGTGAACTGAACATCTTTGAGTTGTGGACAAAACTAGACATTTGAGGACGTCATCTTGGGCTTTGGGAAACACTGATCCACATTTTTTCACCATTTTCTGACATTTTATTGACCAATTGCAATTGGTGCACAATTCAGAAAATGTCACGATTCGATTAAATATCGATTTTTAGGCTCAAGATTCGATTAAAAATCGATTTTTGATTCAAAAACGGATTCTCGATTCAAAAAACAATTCACAGCATGTAAATGTAGTTACTTTTGCCATGTGATTGTAGTAGACATACAATTTAATAAATAAATAAATAAATTCAAATCAAATCAATCGATTTAGAATCGCTAGAGCTTGAATCGCGATACGAATGTGAATTGATTTTTTTTGCACACCCCTACAAACAACTAATCGATTAATCGAGAACATAATCAACAGATTAATCGACAATGCAAATCATTGTTTGTTTCAGCCCTCGTGTTTGACTTTTTTGATATAATCTGTTGTTTAAAAAGATTATTTTTAAAGAATCAAATCTGTTATATTTATAAAAAACTAATTAAATGATGTTCATGTAGTTTTGTTTATTTCGATCACATAGATACACATAAATGCATAACATTAATGGTAAAAAAAACAAGTGTCACCTTAATTCATACAGCGTCGTCTTAACTCGTTTATAATCAACACTGACCGAGAAGGTGAAGGTTGAAGCATTTACTTATTACACCTACCCTTTTTCCATTCTATTTTATTTATATTTTGTTCTTAGGTCCCTCAGAATCTTTTCAATCTTATGGAATGTGTCATTCTTCATTTCTGTATGTTACATACATATTATCACACATTATGTGAGGAAGATATGAAACAAAACAAAATACATTCCCATTCATATACACATTGCCATACATGCCTTACTTTGTTTAGCATCTTCTTTTTTTGTATTTTTCTTTAGATCTTTGTACCGTGTTACACATTTTCATTTCCTCATCTAAAAGATTCCACGTTTAATCCTTTTGCCGATATGCATCTTTCATCTGTTCATAATTTGATTGTGTGACCTTTCAGTGAACACGCCTAACATACAGTCCGTGCAGGGCCACGACATATTTCACGTTTCGAAAAAGAAGAATTCACAATATGTGAATGTATGTCATCCGTTGCTTAAAAGCTGTAGCTGCTGTGAATGTGAGTGTGCTGATGTCTCTGTTCGGACCTGAAGGAACGGACTCTGAGCCCAGGTTGGACCTGAGGATGGATGAAAGCTCGGACGTTCCCATCCTGGAAGAGCGATCGTCCTCCCCCATCGACTTTCCTCAGGAGCAGTGGCTGGTGGGAATGGATATTCAAAATATAGAGAGGTACACCGACGGCACCGGCTTTCTTAAATCCATACTTACACTGAAACACTGTATTGTTCTACTGCAAATAAGTGGGTGTTTCTTTGTTTTCACAGAGATATGCGAGAGATGCGAAACCTACTCAGCAAAATCAGGGACACGATGCCATTGCCACTGAAAAACCAAGGTGTGTAATGTTTGTCAGAGATGACATTTGTGGCATTAGTGTGAATTGTGAATACCCATTGCAGCACTTTACAATACCTTCCATTGTCCAGCACCATGGACAGAGAGCGCGGGTCAAATTATCATTAGTCACTTGTTTAACCTTCACAGAAAATAAAGAAATGCATTGAATGACATGCTAATTTCTAGTCGGTAACCAGTGGGTGTTTAAAACAGCAAAACAAAAGGACAATTTTGGCACAAAATAGGCACATTTTTGCAGTTTCAAAGACCTAGACCTAGTTTTCAATTGCATATTCATCCGTACCGGAAAAAAACACCTACAGTCACAGGCTGTCAGCCACTTATGTAAAGCAGCTGGGAAAAATACTTCCATGGGTGCCTGGGTAGCTCACCTGGTGGAGTGCGCGCCCATATATAGAGGTTTACTCCTCGACACAGCAGCCGCGGGTTCGACTCCGACCTGCAGCCCTTTGCTGCATGTCGTTCCCCCTCTCTCCCCTTTCATGTCTTCAGCTGTTCTATAAAAATAAAGGCCTCACATTTTTAAAATGTCGAAAATCACTGACACTCATATTCACTAACGGGCATAATATGGACCTATCAGAGGTCTATTTTCTTCTCATAGACTAGTAGGCCTGAGTGAGTGCATACTGTTTATACTATAGATTGTAATAATACATGCATGCAATGAGCATTCAGTGCAATACTTTCAGTTTCATATTGTTAGCTGCTCAGTTGCCATACGCAGTTGACGCCAACATTAACTCTTCAACAGGTGCTGGACCAAAACAGGAAATACAGTATCAAGGCAAACACAATAGTGCGACCTGCAAACCCGGAATGCATTTTTTTTTATTAATAAAAAGATTAAAGGAAGGATTGAAAAAAATGAATATAAGAAATAAAGCAACACATTATTATTTAAGGGATAAGGAAGAGCGAGCAGGTCATTATTGGCGAATTAGAACCTGGACAGGGTGATGCAGGAGCCCCGCTCTACTCATACAGAGCTTACCGGCTGATGACGGGACGGTTAACTTAAAGGTGCAGTAAGGGATTCTGCACAAAGGTTGTTGATATTTGAACTCAACTGCCACCGTCTAGTCCCGCACCACCTCAGGTCGTTTCCACAGCTCACTCTCCTGCTGCTCTTCCCCACCAGAACACTTAGCACTGCCTCGATCTCGCGTGTTTGGAGTGTGTCCTCGTGCCAATCCAGTATCTCCCCTGATTAGGAGATGCGCCTCAGGTGTGTTGGGAGGAGTCGCAGTGTTTGTGCCACGCAAGCCAAAACACAACCAAAAGCAAAACACCACAATATATGCATTACAAATGGGAAAACACTAGCTGCCTGGCTACACTTTGTGACATATACATGCTGCCTCCTGTTTATGCCCAGTATATGAGACTCTTCATGAGATATGCGGTTTGGGCGCGTTAGTTTAAACAGAGATTAGTTCTTCTACTGGAGCTAAAAACACTTGGCACGGGGATCGCTTTTGGCTCAAAAACCACAACGTAGCGATGTTAATTGTAGCCTTTGTCTCTTTGTAATCAGGCATAATCATCATACTCCTGCTCTGTTTCCATCACAAAGTGTCTTGTCTGTTCCAGATGACAGCAGCTTGTTGAATCTGACTCCACACCCGCTGATCAGACAGAGGAAGAGACGCTTCCCTGGCCTCTGCTGCATGGTGTCTGGCTGAGCACTACACTCAACACATTTTTTTTTGTTTTTTGTTATGTATATAAGAGAGTCATTAATCCTATTTCATTCAATTCTTTATTTAGTTACATTACTCTCCCCCCATATTATCTGAAATTGTAATCTTGTAGTACCTGTTATCTAATTCTATGGCATTTGTTTTTTTCATGTTGATGTTAACTTTTTTTTGCTGGTTGGTCATTTTGGTTCTTCTGCGACGGACTCACCTCGTTTAAGTTTGTTTAGGGGTGTGCAATTTCGGGCTTGGATCAAAGTTGGGTTTGGTTATTTTCAAATGTATTTTATTAAAGGTCCCATGACATGCTGCTTTTTGGATGCTTTTATATAGACCTCAGTGGTCCCCTAATACTGTATCTGAAGTCTCTTTCCCGAATACAGCCACTAGAGCCAGTCCCACAATGAGCTTTCCTTAGGATGTGCCATTTCTGTGTCTGTAGCTTTAAATGCTACTGAGGAGGAGAGAGGGGGGGGCAAGGTGGAGGGTGGGTTTGCAAGCCATGATGCCTCTCTCTTTCTCGTGGGCGGGCCAAATTCTCTGGGCGGGCAAAGCAGAAAAAAGGGGAGGTAACCTTGCTCCTTATGACGTCATAAAGGGAAGATTCCTGATTGGCCCATCTGAGCTTTCATTTTCTCAAAGGCAGAGCAGGATACCCAGGGCTCGGTTTACACCTATCGCCATTTCTAGCCACTGGGGGACCATAGGCAGGCTGGGGGAACTCATATTAATGTTTAAAAAAACTCACAGGAATTTTTCATGCCATGGGACCTTTAAGGCATCTTCCGAGTAGATGGTACAGTACGTGCTAGGGCTGGGTATCGCCAATGATTTCCCGAATCGTTTTGATTCCGATTCACAAGGTCCCGATTTAATAACATTTCTGATTCGATTCACTGTCAATTAGATTAGGGGAAATTTCGGTGACATTACCAATTTTGCTCGGATGTAAAGGAGATTCTCAGAGAACTCGTGCTGTAAATTGTACAAGCAGACAAGAAGCAACCCTGTTATATTTTTGTAAATGCACCAGGTTCATGTTTACATTAAGAACTGACCCCCAAAAAGTTAGTTTAAAGACCTTTATGCTCATTTTCAGGTTCATAATTGTAATTAGAGGTATTACCAGAATAGGTTCACATGGTTTAATTTTCAAAAAACACCGTATTACATATATAACATAACACGTTGGAACCCGGGTCTGATCCCGAAACACAGGCAGAACAACCCAAACCGGCTTCGCAACCTAGACCGGAGCAAGACGTCTCAGAGTGGTAAGTTATTGAAATGTTAACAAATGAGTCTTTCATACGTAAGATTTTAATTCTGCACTGTCTCCTGGACATGACGATACAACTATCTGAACTCTTCGGGCCTCCGCTCTATCTAGCTTGGTTTGAGGGTGTGCCACACTAGCAGCTAGGCCAGCATTATTATTATTAACGTGTGTTACAAAGTGACGCAAAATGACACACATTTGTCTCTGAAGTAAAGGCTGGACTACAATAGAGCTGTTTGGAGCAGTTTGTGAACAGTGTTTTCTGTTGGAGATGGTAAGTCCCTTTGGGGTTTGGGCGTTATATCACTTTGTAAACCTATAACGTGCACAAAAAAAGATATATTACACAATAAAGGAAAGGGGGAAAAGCCAAAGAGCATAATATGAGCACTTTAAAGTACTGTTACTAGTTACTGAACAGCACTAACATTATATTAAAGCTTTAGTGTGTAACTTTTTGATATTAATGAACGTCCGTTACATTCAAGCCATTGCCAAATGATACAAAGCTAATTAAGACTATCAGCTCCACACAACTCTCTGTATTTCTCAGTATGGCTATATTTAGAAGATTGTGTCGTCCGGCGACTTTCCCGCGTAGAAATGTTTTTTTAATCCTCTGTGTTCTCGGCTACGTAGCAACTGCGTGGAGGAGGAGTGGGGGTGGTGCATGGTCACGGAAGGCTTGTATCATGTGGACGCGCCGACAGTTTTGTTGTCATGACTTAGAATTTCTAATGTTGGAAACAGAAACTACGCACTATAGCTTTAATAAAAAAAAGATTCTTTTTTTGGGCATATTAGGCCTTTAATTCTACAGGACAGATTAAGACATGAAAGGGGAGAGAGTTAAGGAATGACATGCAGCAAAGGGCCGCAGGTCAGAGTCGCGTCCGCTGCGTCGAGTGTGTGCGCCTGCTCTACCAACTGAGCTAACCCGGCCACAGCTTTAATACAATTAACATATTAAAAGATCTATTTCAGGATTTTTATTAACCAAAATCAGATCACTCGAACAAAGATTGATTTTAATTTGAGAATGGATTATTTTTACCCAGCTCTAGTATATACACAATGCCCAGTGGAAAGGGTTGCATTAGCCTGGTGAACAGTCAGTAATGGGTAAAATGAAGGATAAATATATTGCGGGTGAACAGATACAGTACCATAAGGGTTCTGCTGGGGGGAACCTTAAAGACACAGTCACTGGTCGGGTCGGGGTTTCAGTTTTAGGCTTTTTTAGGTGGGTCATCTTTGCATTTTCTATCTCTTTTTATTCTTACATAAGCAGCCATCCCTCCTTATCTTTCTGTTTTGTGCCATTTTATATAATGAAAGAATAAAAATGTACATATTCAGGCTATGCACTGGCATTTTCCGTTTCCAGCTGTCTCACTGTGCTTGTGTCACGCCTCCATGTTTGAATGTGTCACGATGTGAGATGTTTAAGCCCCATCAACCTCCCGATGTATTCCATCTGAACATGATTTAGTAGAGGCTCTTGCCAGGTGAGTCTCTACTTGCCTGCGTGGTGTGACACACTGAACCAAGCAATTCATCCACAGCGTTATGACGCATACACCTAATTGGTTACTAGAACTATGACGTCTCGTTTTCTATAGAAAAAACGGATTTAAAAATGTATTCCACAGTGCGTGTGCAAAAATAAAAGTTATACCAGTATACTAGTAAAAGCTGCTGCAAAGCTTTTAGACATTTTAAGCAGATTGTCAGCCTTTCTGCTCTCTCCCAGATAGCAGTGATGATGCATTCATGATGTTGGTCAGTAAGTCTTTACTTTAATACTGTTGCATAGACTGTGATATTCATCCACTACTGGCCAGGTTCCTTTAAAATGTTGTCTAGAGAGAGGATGATTTCTTTAGATGATTTAGTTGACCCCCTGAACATTTCCTATTGACCAACACTTTGGTCCACAGCAAGGGTCCTCGGCTAGATATGGTATATAGAATCAAAGATTTTGAGCATAAAGTTGTAAAATCAATGTAATGTAAGAGAAAAAAAAGTCAAACTTTAACAAAAGAAAATCATAACATTCTAGGAATGAAATTTCTTGCTTCAAAGTGAGGGTGTGTAATCTAATCTGCCCAATCTTATCATAACATGATATTTTGTTCTCAAAATGTAACAATCTTTTTCTATGACTTTATTATCTGAATATCAAGTCTTGTAAAATTGCAACTTGTATGGTTGCTCTAATACTCGTGTGTATGTTCATTCGATCCAACGCTTTAATATTTTGGGGTGTAATGATCATTGCAGCCTCTAGGTTAAAACTAGCAGGGCATTAAAGGGTAACTTTTTATTTATTTTTCCAAACTAGACCCTATTTTCCCATGTTTTTGTGTCTAAGTGACTGATGGGAACAACCATTTTTGAAATTGGTCCAGTATTAAGTGAGACCGCTGAAGTCGACAGCGGCGAAACAAGCTACAATGTAACGTTAACGGGCAATTGCGCACCTTTAATTTCAGTGTACTAAAAGTGCTTGATTTACCACTGACATGCTCAGATTATAATTCTAAGTGTCTGAAAACATTATGGAAAGGATCCATACAGAGATATTCATTTTTGTTAAAAAGTAAGACCCTTTGTGTTTAACTTGAAACAGCCCCGAAAGCCAAGCTCACCAGACTCCATTTAAATTAATAATTTTATCATCATGAAAAAAAAACTTAATGTGAAGACGACAGAAACAAAAGAAAACATCTAAAGCCATCTTGGTTTGTCTTCTCTCTGTTCCAACAATCACCACTCTGGCTTGGTGGAAATAAACCCTTAATTCACCCATTTACATGAGAATATATGCTGGCTCTATACGCGCTAAAAGTATTGTTTATTTAAATGGAGTCTGGTGAGTTTTGAAGGTGGCGATTTCAGAGCTGTTCCATGTTAAACAAAAATGATCTTACTCTTTAACAAAAAGGTCTATCTCTGTATGGATCCTTTCCATAATGTTGTCAGACACTCAGAATAATAATCTGATCATGTCAGTGGCAAAAACAGCACTTTTAGTGGACGTAAATTGATTATGAACATTTGCCCTGTAGGATTACATTACAGCCCGCTTAATACTGGAACAATTTCAAAGATTTTTGTTCACATTAGTCTCATAAACACTAATGCATGGGAAAATAGGCCTACCGAAATCACCCTTTAAGTCGTGTTGTACTGTATACAAATGTGCAGCATATCATCAGCAGCCTTCCCTGATTTTTAACTTTTAGTTTCAGTTTTCCATCACAAGGGCTTCACAGATATCCCACACTCCAAACAGCAGAATTAAAAAAGCCACACAAAAAACTAATTGAAATCTACTCATTCATTTGACGCACTCCACTAGAGCCATTTGCCCATTCAATGTAAGTGTAATTTGTAAATGTGTGACTTTTTTTATTTAGTTATTTCTTTACTGTAATCTAACGTGGTGTTGTCTAAATTGCTAAATTCTTTCTTTTGGCATGTTAAACAGCTAAACAGCTTAGGGCATTTTATAATGTGAATAAAGTTTTATATACAAGTACGATTATATTATATGTTTGTATTGTCTTTACCTTAAAGGGATAGTTCAACATTTTTGAAATAGTTATTTGCTCTCTTTGCAAGTTCCCAAGTGAGATGAGAGGAGCAGTACCAATCTAATGTCTATGAGTGAAGTACAGAGCTGTAGTCAGACTATGGCTAGCCTAGCTTAGCATACATAGTGGAAGCAGAGGGAAACAGCTAGCCTGGTTTTGTCCAAAGTGAAAACGTGCCCACCTACACCTTTTAATACACAGACATGAGCCTGATATCAATCTCCTCATCTAACTCTTGGAAAGAAAACCAATAAGAGTACTCTCGAGATGGTGAACTATCCCTTTAAGTAATCATACAAAAGCAGCACACAAAAATAAATGATTTACTTGGAAATGAAATGCTAATATCTAATGTTTTTGACGATCGTGCTACTGAATCCAGTTGTATTTGCCCTTTCAGTGATTTCGGTCTCAGTCTAATAATTCCCATTTTGTCCAGTTTTCCTCCAATTGTGCATCCTCTGATCGCAAAATTCACATTTAGTTTTTTGATGTCTTCAACCAACTAACAACCAACCATTTTCTTCAAAATATGTGAATATTTGAAGGCATCTGCCCCTATTTTGCACCGTTTCATCTGTTAAATTACTAAATGAATGCACAACTTTTGGCCATGTCATGTCTCTATATCTTTTGTAACACCTTGCATACATTTTTCCTCTTCTCATGCCAAAAGTCTTGGAAAAATAACTACTATATGTCAAAATGTTTCAATCATACACTATAACCTATAGATAGATAGATAGGATAGGTAGATAGATCAATGAGATCATTTAGAAAGTGTAAGTAAATGATTAACAAACTATTTAGATGTACATTTATCCATGCATTTATCTATATACAGTAATATTTTAGACATATACTAATGGTAAGTGAGTGTGTTATGTTTTAGAAATACTTATTAATACAGCAATTCATGATTAATTCAGGTAGAAGAAGAAGGAGACATACTTTATTAATCCCCCAAGGGAATTGTTACACATTACACACAGGCCTGAAATACACACACATGGCCAGGACCTGTACATGCACTAATGGAGAGATGTCAGAGTGAGGGGGCTGCCCACGGACAGGCGCCCCCGAGCAGTTGGGGCTTTGGTGCCTTGCATTGCATTTACTAGCGATTACTTAAGTATTTTTGTGACCTCATCTAAAGTGAGAACTACACTATCTATGCCTCACAAAGCATTTACAAATGAGATTGTGAGGCTCACAGAAGTCTCAGTTATCGTCTAAACAGAAAAAGGGAAATATATACAAAACAAAGTGATATAGAACATAACACATACTATGTGTTGCAAAATGCAAAGAATGTACTCTAGAGAACAAACGTACCTCTCAGCCATTAATAAGAAAACAACCCCAAAACACAGATTGTGCTTCAGAAGAACATGGCTGGATACAAACATTTGTAACTCGACAACTGTAATGTTGATTTTAAATGAAAGTAAACCTGTGCAATCTCATATAAAAACATTGAGAGTACCAGTGCAGATAGATAGATATATATTTGTACTTTATTGGTCTCAAATTGGGAAATGATTCTTAAGTGCCAGATTGTGCAAATACTTGGACAACTAAAGAGAGTGGAAAGAAAATAAGTGTTCTCCCCCTCCTCGGTATCTCTAACTGTCAAGTCTCAAACACAAAACATCTGGTTTACATCTCTGCAGCCGGGAAACTCCAGAGCTCTTTACTTCCCGTAACAATGTGGGACAAAAGAGTTATGTAAGAAGTGCTGCTATATCTTCTGATTCTTTTTTTTCAAATTACTACAAAAATTTGTTGTTTTCGCACATAGATTGAGCAATGTAGGTAAAAACAAAACTACTGGATTCCCATGAGAAATCAAAGAGGGAGGTTTTACATTGCGGCTACAAACCTCCAGTCAGACTCGGCTCTGCCTGCAGTGCAGAGTCAACTCAGCGAGAGTGCAGAGTCAACTCAGCGAGAGGACTCTTAACAAATACACAGGACAACAGGAGCTAGAACTGTATGCATTCATATCTGCTGAAGAGGACGTCAGTACATGTGGTGAGTCAGATTTAGCTTTTTTATGCATGTTGACTGAACTTTAGAAAATGAAATGTGGCAGAAATAAAAACAGCACGTTCAACCAGGTGAGCTACCAGGACGCCCCGAGACTAGGATACTTAATATAAAGAAGGAAGTTTAGTTCAGAGTAGGTTAAGGGTCAGAATGTATTTAACTTACTGAATAAAAGAAGTCAGTCGTTGATTCTGGCCATCAAATTCCTTTCAGAGGAGGTGAAAGCAGTTTGAAGTTCCCTGATGGCTCCTTCCAACTGGTTGGTCCTGCTGCTACAGCTGCTCAGCTGGATATCAGCTGGCCAGGCCTGTTTCTGTGACCGCTACCCCTGGGGATCCTGGTCCGCCTGCTCCCAGACCTGCAACCACGGGACACAGCACAGGCACAGGTGAGACACACTCGCGCAGATGAGACACACTGACGCAGGTGAGACACGCTGACGTAATAAGACACGCTGACGTAATAAGACACACTGACGTAGGTGAGACACGCTGACATAGGTGAGACACACTGACGCAGGTGAGACACGCTGATGCAGATGAGACACACTGACGCAGGTGAGACACGCTGACGCAGGTGAGACACGCTGACACAGGTGAGACACACTGACGTAGGTGAGACACTGACGTAAGTGAGACACTGACATAGGTGAGACACGCTGACGCAGGTGAGACACACTGATGTAGATGGGACACTGATAAAGGTGAGACACGCTGACGTAGTGAGACACACTGACGCAGGTGAGGCACACTGACGCAGGTGAGGCACACTGACGTAGGTGAGACACACTGACGCAGGTGAGGCACACTGACGTAGGTGAGGCACACTGACGCAGGTGAGGCACACTGACGCAGGTGAGACACGCTGACGTAGGTGAGACACACTGATAAAGGTGAGACACTGATAAAGGTGAGACACGCTGACGCAGGTGAAACACGCTGATGCAGGTGAGAGAACTAATAAAGGTGAGACACACTGACACAGCTGAGACACACTGATGCAGGTGAGACAGAACAGACACAGCGCAGAGGGCTTTTGAGAATTAGCAGTATAACATTTTGTGTTATGAATTTTACAAATTGAAACTGTTGTGAAATAGAGCCAAAGCAATTTCTTTCTTCGGCTGTTTTCAGTTATTGTCGTGAAATACAACAAAGCTAATGCGGATGATGCCAACAGCTGCTGCATGTAAAAGTGATGTTCATACTTTTTTCACAGGGCTTTTAATTATCATGATGAATACTTCTGGAAGGGCAGCTGCCTTCAGCTGTGTGAGGAACATGACAGAAGAACTTGTAACGAGCAGACCTGTCCCATCAACTGCCTGCTGACAGAGTTTGGGTCTTGGTCCGACTGCTCGCCCTGCGCCAAGAAACAGGCAAGGAACACAAATCTATATATTATTATTCCCTGTCATAGCTGTGTTTTAGCTCTATGCTACAGACTTTTTATTTTTCAGCCCGGAAAAAGATAAATTAAGTATACTGACTGTCCAATGCACAAATGAAGGAGCTGCTCACAGCTCGAAAACATTATTATAATTTAGAAATTTTGGTGAGACGGAAGACTTGAGGAAGATCTTAGAAAACAAAAACAAATAGTATTTCATCTTCAGGAAAACATTTTTGCCTTGCATGTAAAATAAATAAATAATCTAAGCTCAAATGTCCACTTTCTAGCTTTAGGAGCTTTAGATCATATTTATTGACTTCATTCAGTGAATGGAGCTTCAACTTTCACGTTGAGGTTCCATTGGCAGTGTCATTCTAAAGTCTCGCTTTGATTAATATCCATTGACACGTGTATTGTATAATTTCCTGTGAGTATAAAATAACATAGTACATCTAAATACTTGCATAAAAAGGGCAAAACATTCTGACGATCTGTATTTAGTATATATGGGTATGTTTGATGACAAAAACAACCAGGGGTCTTGACACATTAGCCCTGGACTCTCTCTGTCTTAATCAGTTAAATTCAATGAAGCTTTATTGGCAGTTATTGGAATATACAAAAAAAAACTACATTAATAGTATATGATTCTATTTAAAAATTGCACTAGGCCCATTCATTCTAGAGAATGTGCACAGCAGCCTTAAACAATCCATGATGTATAATCTCTCTGTGATTGTAGAACATTCTCAGTAATAATGAGGACGTATAATATGCATACAACCCTTCTAACTACTATTTTTTTTAATAGTGATCAGTTTTGATAAATAAGTTGGTGATTGTTTAAAAATTGAGATTTACAGGGTCTTTAATCAATTAAATCAAAATCTTGATCAGTCTGTCTCACATATTGTCGCCACAGTTACGGACGCGGTCTGTCCAGCGTCCGTCCCAGTTTGGTGGATCGGCCTGCAGCCCGGAGCTGACAGAGGAGAGGCCCTGTTACCCCGCCACAGAGTGCAAGTTAGCACCCATCGACTGCAAAGACGACTTCAAGTGTGAAAATGGTAAGTAGTGTTTTTACATGACTGGTCTGTGAAATAAGAAAAAAGAAAAAAGAGTCACATCCTCTAGGTGACGTTTGAATTTACATGTTCTTGATCATTATTTTTTTCTAGATAATTTAAGGAATCAAATCAACATCTTTTGAGTCACAGGACTTCTATTATCTGTGATCTGCTGTCGCAAGACACACACACACACACACACACACACACACACACACACATAGTGCGTTTCACTATCTTTGCGGGGACCCGTCATTGACATAATGCATTCCCTAGCTCCTTACCCTAACCTTAACCATCACAACTTAATGCCTAACCTTAACCATTACCCTAACCCTAACCTAATTCTAACCCTAATCCTAAAACCAAGTCTTAACCCTCAAACAGCCCTTTAAAGTTGTGGGGTCCAGCATTTTGGCCCCTCAAAGCTATCCGGACCCCACAAGTATACTGTATTGCCGATTTTTGGACCCCACAAATATAGTTAAACAAGAACACACATACACACACACACACACACACACACAGAAAGACATATGTCAACATTTTATCTTCTACAAACATCTTTTCTGCTACAGGACGCTGCATCAACTCGACGCTGACATGCAACAGGCAGAACGACTGCGGAGATAACTCTGACGAAAAAGACTGTGGCGACTTTAAAATTGTGTGTCCAGGGGAAAAGAGAGTGGCCCCCGGGGCTGACCTGGTGGGAAATGGGTAAGCTTAAGTTCAAAAGTTCACTTCTGAGTTTACATCTTGCTGCTGTCTTCATAAATTACTTTTCTGTCAAGTGCTCTTCCGGCACGTTTCTCCTGTTAAAAACACAACATTTTTATAAGTAGGCCTAAGTCCTGCACTTCGTTGAGTAAAATTTGATATGTTTGTATATATATGATCTGATACACTTGTAATTAGTACCACAAAAGTGCTAAAGTGTGGACTAATTGCCACAGGTGTGTTGCACACATTGAGATCGACCGTTTGTTGAAACGTAAGATGGTGTTTGAGTTGCAATATGTAATACTGACTGACTTAAAGGACAATTCCGGCGCAAAATGTACCTATGGGTTAATAACATATGTGTACCGAGTTGACTGTTCTCTGGGATCTGTTTTCAAGCTAATCGAATGTATCTCTAGCTTGAAACAAGCTAGCGCAAACCGGTGATTAGCTTATAACGCTAGCTTTCGGGGCAGAGGGTAAATCGCTATTTCTACACCACTAACAAGGCTCAAAATAGTACCACACTTCAATGGTAGCATAATGACGGTCCCTACATGTAAACCGAGGCATTGAGAACTTTGTAAATGTACAGACAGTTTATGTATAGTGAACGGTATAGTCTTTATAAACTATCTTTTTAATAAACTGTGTTAACGGTCATAAAATCCTGTGTTCTTGCAGTACTCTGTACCCGACTGACAGCCACCCTTTCACACCCTAATGCCACTGCAACAACGGCTAAAAAGACCTTGTGGTCATCTGTACCCAGGTTGCAGTCATCATTTAGCTACGGCCGCCGAACAGAAACAGGGGAAGAATTTCGGCAGGGGGGGAGATTTTCGGTTCTACTAAATTCCAGACACCGTTATATATAAAAAAATAAATAAACAAATTGCCTTTCTTCCATTAAGATTTTAACTTTGTCTAAGTTTATGTGTAGATGAATACAAATATTTGTTATTGCACAATCTCCAAAATAATTTACTAAAAGCTTGTCAATACACTGTACATCACACATTTAGGTTGCATGTCAGCTTGTCACAAAGTGGGAATCATTTGACCGTCCAACATTTCGTAAAGCTGGCGATGGTAACATTAGCTACAAGAGTATTCCATAACATAACATACCATACACTGTAGAGTGACCTGTAGAGAATGTACGTAGTTGCCATAGTTGCATTTTTCCATTATGAGGAAGTCAAGCTTGCGGTTTCTGTCATATGTCTGTCACCGTGACAGAGATAGCAGACAGCCGTAGCCCGCCTGTCCGATCCTCCGATAACATTAGCAGTTAGCATGTGTTAGCATGGCGGCGTTATCACCAGTCGGGATCACTTCACCTACTGTGGCTCAATTCTTTTTTATTAACTCGAGTACTCTATATAATTTAATGCGAGTACACAAATGTTGAAATGATGGAAAATGCCCATCCCTACTAGTGGCTGTGATAAATTAGCATAAAGCTCAATGCTTACCTGTTCAGAGGGAAATTTGCCGACTCAAAAAACAAACAAACAATCAAAGAATGCATACAGTGCGCTGCTCATGTAATGTAGTCATGAATCTGTGAAATGTACACACTATGTAGTTCTTTTAAAAAAAATTATATTTGGATTATCTTTTTAGAAAGGCCTGACCAGGGACTGGGGTTGCAAATTAGCCTATTGGCTAGAAACCTTTTATGCAACACATCTACACATATTGTTATGGCTTTGACTGTGATAATTATGTATGTAATAATGTGCGCTGCATTGTCCCTGACAAATAAACTAATAAAAAAAACAAAAATGGGGCTCTAAGCTGTCCCGATCTTTTAAATGCATCTCCAATATTTACCTGTGTTTTACCCCACGTCTCTGGTCATGCAACTGTTTAGAAAGATGATGAGGTTTTTTTTATAGGTCGGGTAGAATATCTCTATCTCTGTTAATCCAGTTTGTTTGGTTGTTGCTACCATAGCTGCAGCACGTTTTTGCGTGTTTGCGTTTATGTCTGGCAACCCGGTTGTCAAAATGGGCAGTTGATAACAACACACAGGCCAAAACAAAAACAGACATTCCCTCCCAGAATGGAAATTTCAAAGGAGAAAATATGGGCTTTAGCATTGTTGCCAGAGAAGATAGTATTTCAACTTATCATGTTTCCTTAATGTCTGATGACATATTGTGGTCATTTTCTGGTCTAATACAGTAAATATATTACATATTGGACTTTTAAAGTTGCAGTTTTTGGACAGTTCTGTGACAACATAGGAGTTTTTTAAGCACGCCATCTACACTGACCAAAAAACAAATCTGTGTCAACAAAGATCTTACAGCTGAACAGTCAGCTTTTAAAAAAATCATTATAACAGCAAATATAAAAATAATAAATTCTCAACAGTAAACATCACACATTTAAAATGTGTAAAATAATTATCAATTAAAACACATAAAACAAACATTATTAAACAAACACGTAGTATATACAAGTATATATTCAGTTGCTCCACTTTACTGCTCTGCAAATTCATTTTACATAAAGGCCATTAATATCGGGCTGCTGTATTGTTGGACTTTAGTGCTTATTGCACATGAAACGTCAATGAGTTCTGACTTTTCAGTGATTTGCGTTTGAAGGTTTGATGCTCTAGCAGAGGAGCCAAGGGGAGCAGTATTGGACAACATGTTTATGGGAGGAAGTTGCAACATCAAGAGGCCTCGAAGCACGACGCTCTACCACCGAATCCCTCACAACTTTGAGAGCTTTGAAATTAAGGTTGTATTATTATTTGTAACAATTAATTATAAAGCAATTAAGTAAAGGTAGCCTGGTTCCAGACTTCTGAATCACCGCCCACATCTCAGATTTGTGGTTTAAAATAAAATAGGTCTTGTGCTGTGCCTACTGAAAGCTGTGTGAGTTAAAATTTTAGTTTATTGAATTTATGCTCACAGTTAAACTTAATAAAAAGCAGAATTTACATCAGTTTAAAACCTATTAAGTCTGGCCCTATAAAAAATTAAAATAAATATATATAATTACACATATGCACCCATATGTTTCTGCTCACACTAGCTAGCCGTTCCATTCAGTGCTGTGTTGTACAATCTTTCCGTGATTGGAGAAACAACCAACCAATCAGAGCATTGTAACCGTGACAAAAACATTTAGTAAACTACTTTGATAATGCACCGGAAATAACAACAGCTTATTACTTCAATCGTTGGGAAACCTTAATAACCTTCACTCCCAAACAGAAATAATAATAATAATTAAACTGGTCTTCTTATCACTGTCTGCTGTACTATATTTTTTTTACCACTAGGAGCAGCTATGGTCAAGCATCTTCACATTCTTCACACAGAGCATTCAATCTAATAATGTGAAAAAAATGTTCATCAGTGGTTTGCAGAGAACGTTTCAGCTTTGGCTTTGTTGTTACCATTCTTACTGTTATTGACCTTGATTAACGGATGTGGTTGTTGTTGTAAAGGTTGGAGAGCTGGAGGACTTCAGCAACGAGCCCCACTCGCTGCACACCGAGCCTATCGATTTCAAGACGTCCAGCTCATCTGGAATGAGCCAACAAGGTCGAGATGCCTTTTTCATCCCCATTATTTTTCTCCCCATGTTTTTCTTCACTGGGAGTTCAATGTCGAGTACCAGCACTAGCAAGGAAGCTTTTGAAGCTTCAAAGAAAACGGTGAGTGACTCAAACTCCAATACACACATTTGTAGTAATATACTTATGAGGAGCTTTATTCATGTAATACATTCCCTTATCCCCTAACCCTAATATAAAGAAGTTAGGATCAGACACATTTTACAAAATGTCCTCTCTCTCAAGGTCTGAAACTTGGTCCCCACAACACCATTGGTACAAGAGCATACGCACACACACACACACACACACACACACACACACACACACACACACACACATACATGGATGGGAGACGTTTGTTGAAAAGTTAACTATATAGATAAATCCCTCATCCTTACATTCATTTCCTGGAGACTTACCCTAACCATTGTCTCGCATTGCCTTCCTCCACAGCACTGCATAGGAAGGTCTGGCTAGTCCACACAGCATTCCGGGATGGGAGAAAAAATTGCATTATTGGCAATTTGGCATTTCTTTGAATCAATTACAATTGTCATGGGCGGCGGAGATTCGGAGCCACTGCAAAATAGCTTTGGGAAGGAACTTGTTTTGGTGGAACATGTACGTTCAAAGATTGTTTTGGTCGTGCAACAGAAAAATCCGATACGACAGATAGTCTAGCTAGCTGTCTCAATTTACCCTGCAGAGATCTGAGGAGCAGTTAACCATAGTCCTTATATCTCGACCCGAGTTTAAAATTCCAACACAAAGAAAGCGGAAGGTTACGGACATCCGGCCGAAAAGAGTGACATCTGGCGGATTTTCCGGCGGCATCGAAGCAATCCCGGAAGTGGAACGTCGTGGATATACACTACCCTAACCATGACCACTACTTGCCAAACCCTTACACTAGTCTGGCTCAATGGATACACATTGCTGGGTTAAAGCGAGATGCACCAGATGTCCCCACCCTTCTGTTATCTCCACTATCTATTTTGCAAGGGCGTCGTTGTTGCATCCGGTGCTTAGCGCCGCCCAGGCCGGTTGTGATTGGTTTAAAGAAATACAAACAAGCCAGAGTGTTTTTCCAGACTATTCTCCAGCACTGACACGGTGCTGTGGAGATAGGTCTGGCAATGCAAGACTACCCTTTTCATATGCACACACCTTGCTGGTTGCAGCTATACTCTCCTTTTTCATTCATTTAATTTCCTATCTTTGCTTGAGTAGGACTCCAAGTTTTTCCGGGTGCACCAGGTTCTGCCCATATCCACGTTCAAGGTGAGGGACCCCAGGGACCTTGTCCTGGCACAGCCTTTCCTCCAGTTCCTTCATGCTCTTCCTCTGGAATACAACTACCCCCTCTACAGGGACATCTTCCAGCGCTTTGGGACGCACTACTACAGCTCAGGGAAACTAGGGGGCCACTATGACCTGTTGTATCAGTACAGCCGAGAAGAGCTCACCACTTCAGGTACAACAGCACAGCCAGGTGGGGTGGTCAAAATTTAGAATGACACCCTGGGCTGCAATGGTAACCCAAATGTCTGCTTTTTGATGCTGCGTAGATGTTAAAACGACATTTATTTTTTCTGACTTAAGCCGTACTAATGTCTTCTGATGTTATATTCTGAGTACATTTTGGAAAAGGTCAGGTACAATTATAATGTTCCCTATCAACAACTCCATACAATACTCCGTGAGTTGGTCACATGGCTTTCCAAAACAATAGCATAAATATTTATTTGTTATTTTTTTTTACCTGTTATTAGGTGAAGTTTTTGTATTAAAGGTAAAGGTTATTTAAAGTTATTCTGATCTTGTATACTGTATGTCTTCTCTTTGCTTTGGGCAAGATCTATGTTTAACATTTCCACAAGAGTATGAAGGTAATACAATTCAATTAATTTTATTTATAGTATCAAATTATAACAAGAGTTATCTCAAGACACATTACAGATAAAGTAGGTCTAGACCACACTCTATAATTTACCAAGACCCAACAATTTCTCACGAGCAAGCATTTGGTGCGACAGTAGCGAGGAAAAACCTCCTTTTAGGCAGAAACCTTGGACAGACCCAGGCTCTTTGTGGACAGCATCTGCCGCTGCCGGTTTGGACACAGACACTGACACAGATATACAGATAAACAGATATAGAGAAATGTGATTCATAATAGTTATAGCAGTTGGAATGATGAACAGTGGCAGTTATAGTAAAAATAAAGAAAGTGGAACTATGGTTTAGAAATAATAGTTGTAGCAGTTCAGGGTGTAGCGGGGCGTTGCATGGCGTAGCGGGGCATTGCGGGGCGTAGTAGGCACAGCAGGGCGTAAAGCGAGACCAAGGCGGGAGCTCCAACCACGATTTAGGTGCCACCCCAATCCAAGGAAAACTGCGAGGCGAGAAAACTTAAGGACTCTGGTGAATAAGCTCCCCGGAGATAAGTTAGTAACAAGCATTTTTTGGGACATGAATGCACGCAGATGGAAAGAGAGAGGAGATCAGTAATAGATGGGACTAAATGTTTCTTATCTTGTTCAGAGATCATTCTTTCTTTAGAGGTTTTGATAAAAATTGTTGAAGAGCAAGAAACCCCAAATGAGTCATTGAATAGACAGAACTAGAGGAAACTGTAGTTTACCTGTTCAATTTAAATATATAGTGCCACGTAATGTTTTGTTGTCAGTTCCTTTGTTTCTGTGTCGTGTTGCTCTACACTCTTGCTCTCAAACAGGTCAAACAGAAGAGCACACCATGGGCTGCCTGGGCAGAGAGACCACCTGGACCATCATCCTCTACACAGAACACAGCAGTGTAACCCGATGCCACGACAACAGGATGACTCAGAAATATGAAGGTGTGTTACTAAATCTGCCAGGAAGCACATATTCTTTATTCCAACACTGTTCATGGCTTACTGACTGTGAAAAGGTGCTATTTACATCATGTTCATTCCCTATACATTTCTTTGATTCAGGCTCGTACATTCAGTCAGCAGAAAAATCTTTCTCCATGGTGAAAGGAGGTCGAGTCCGAGAGGCAGCAGCTCTGGCCTGGGAGAGGCAGGGCCCCGCTCCGGACCGAACATCTTACAAGAACTGGGCCAAGTCTGTTCTCGAGAACCCTGCTGTGGTCGAATCCCAGGTTAAATCAAACACCAATGAAATGACTTCAATATTGAAGAAAATTAAAAAAATAAATCAAAGATATACGTTCACAAAAAGCTGATGTATAGTTTGTGTGGGTCTAGGTAGTCTCGATCATAGATCTGGTTCAGGGAATCCCATGTGCTGTCACAAAGAGGAGACACCTGAGGAAGGCCCTGCTGCAGTACCTGGACGAGTTTGATAGCTGCAAGTGCGCTCCCTGCCCCAACAACGCCAGGCCCGTTCTCTCTAGCACAGAGTGCAAGTGTGTTTGCCAAACTGGCACATTTGGCACTAACTGTGAGAGACGAGCTCCCGACTACACTTCAGGTACAGCAGGACTGCTGCTTAAGTCGTGAGAACAAAGAGTGATGAATGAGAAATGTTTACCATGTTCACCACCTAAGTTTAGCGTGTTAGCATTTGCTAACATTTGCCAATTAGCACTAAAAACAAAGTACATCTGATTGGAATGGCATTAGTTTAGCAGGTATTTTTCATAAACCAAAGTATTGGGCAAAGGTGACATTTTGGCCTGATGATGGCGCTAGATGAAAGGTCTAATACATTTTCTTTTTTCCTGAGGGGGCCATACCCTGGAAATCCAGAGTTCTCGCAAGAGCACAATTACAATTTGCTCAGCGAGTCACTCTGGCATTCAGTAATGATGCTCATTAACTATGCCCTGGTAGCCAAGCTGCACCAATCACATTGGTGTCTCTGATATAGGCGGGCCAGAGGCGAGCTAAACAGATGACAACAGCGTTGCGATGTCGAAGTCATTAGTAAACATTGTAAGATGGCTACGGATGAACACCAGTTGTTTGAAACTGCTTTGGCCACTACAATGAACGAGTTAGACTTGGCTTTTTATCTAAAAGAGAAACAGAAGTATTTCTCTATCAAATTGCATGGCAATCCAGCCAAAAGTTGTGAAGACATTTCCCTCTGGACCAATCTAGTGGACTCAAAAGACAGATTAGTCCGACAGACCATTGCTATCCATAGAGCCATGCTTCTGCCCATTGATGGCATTGATTGTATCAAACTAAATTTTAATCTTTGTGATTGGATCTTTCTTACTGAACATTGGGAGTTGTAGTTGACATCTCTCTTTCAGTTTGGTGCCTGAAATAACTCATTCAACTTTACAACTCTAATGAGCAACAAACCAAGTTTACCATGTCAGTGTTCCTGTCGGTGCACCAGCCTTGGCACATTTCATGGAATATTTTGTAACATTGCACCCATCAACACCTGCCTATGCACTTTTGTTATGGCCTAGGTTGGCAGTGTTGGTTTGTCCGTCCATGTGTTTGCCCAATACTTCGGTTCAGACAACATATCTTTAATTTGCTGTGTCCATATTATTTATTATATATTTTAACTCCTGACCTGAAATCAAACTTTATCAAGCTGATTGTAAAGAATTTTACTAATAGCTCATGCTTCCTAGATGATGAATCATTAAAACCCCGTGACCTTTCTTCAAGTATTTCTCTTTAGGATAAAATTCTAATTTGTAGCTCCACTACTGGTAGAAATATTCTTAAACGTTCAAATTCATCAGTATGATCTGGTACTTTCGTACCTTAGCATGTGAAGACTCACACACAACCTGCAACCTGTATGTGCTAGTGCTAGCAGTGCTAGACTTTTAACCTAAGATGTAATTCCATACTGTAGTACACAGTGATTCTAATCAGGATTGATTGTGTTCACTCTGCAAATGTGGTTCGGTGTGTAATATCCACAGAGGCGGTAGATGGTTACTGGAGCTGCTGGGGGCCATGGAGTGGCTGTGGAGCCTCAATGAAGAGACATCGGACGAGGCGATGCAATAACCCTGCCCCCCTCAGAGGAGGCCAACCCTGCAAGGGTCCTGAGAGACATGAGAATCCATGTCACATCTCCATCTTTGAAAAGTAGGACAAACTGTTTGTTTTAAACATCTTGAAACAGTCACGAAAAGTCCAATTGTAGACATGTCATGCCTTTACAGCAATCTGAAAGCCCAACATCCCATTAAGAAAGTCATTTAACTCGTTATGATCAAATTAAAACATTGTTTTTCCTCATGTCATTTTTTTTATATTCTGTTTATGCTGATATTGCAACCACTGTTGCTGTTACAGACATTTAAGCTCACATTTACAAAATGTGTAGGTTGTACAGTATTTTGTCTTCATACATGTATTTAACTTTGGATTTACTGTATATTCTGGCTCATGTTTCTGTGTCCAGACAGGAGACTTGCGACAATGACGACGACTTCACTATAGGCTGGAAGGACGAGCTGCCTCCTGGTGTGCAGGGCTGCCTGAGGCCACAGAGGCCTGCCAACAGCTTCCTCAGGGTAAACACTAAGCCACTAGCCTGTCATTAGTGATTGATATGTACAGCAACCGAGAAACAGAGAGACTGTGGTTTATTGCTTATCATGCTGATAAAAGGGGCAGCTAACTGACCAAAATAGTGAGAATCTTCAAGAGACCATCTTGTGATGGCATCACACCAACCATTGCGCCAAATCGGGCTAGGGGCCTACCCTTTTACTTTCAGTACCCTTGCTCAGACCACACCCATCTTCAAATTCAGCCTTCATTTGGTTTCATTCAGTTTCACGACTGCATCTTTCACGGTTGCAAAAATTGTTTTACCTCGGTATGAGTCTGCAGTGTGCCACTTTTTTTTAAAACACATTTTAAAGATGCAGTAGGTAAGACTTATACAACTAACTTTCTGTCATATTTGCTGAAACTGACCCTATGTTCCAGTAGAACTACATGAAGCAGGTAATTTAAAAAAAATCTGGCTCCTCTGGCACCACCTACAGCCTGTAGTGCGATTTGCAAAAATCCACCGCTCCCTGTTCAGATGCACCAATCAGGGCCAGGGGGGTGTCTAACTGCGTGTCAATCACTGCTCATGCACACACATTCATTCTCCCTTGTGGGGTGAGGGGTTTAGGAGACCGTTTGGGCTTTAGCAGAAAGGGGGGAGGGACTGAGAAGTTGTCAATGTTCAAATTCTTTGGCTAAGTCCTGGATCTTCACAATCCTACCTACAGCACCTTTAATGAATGACATAATTAATAATTTAATACAAAATATTAAAAATGCTAGATTAAATTTGCATTTAAATTATGCAATTTAAAAACTCATGGAAGTTCAATACTAAATTGTTGCATAGCCCCTTTAATTTAAAGAACTGTAAGCAGCTTGACATCTAAAAATGAAATTAAATCCAACCCACAACTCCTGTGTGGTGGTGGTGTCACCTTCCAGACTCCATATCTCATAACATATTTAAAAAAAAACTAAATTATGATCTCTTCATTATGCCTCAGTAAGTCAAAAACAACAATCAGCCAAAAATAACAATATGTATCTGAAAATGATGAAGTATCACTTTGTATCTCTCAATTATGAATTATCACTTACTGTATCAGAAATATGTCACAGTTATGACAATAGAGAGCTATTATTATGTAATACTATCTCATAGAAGCATATGAGTGAAGGGAGTATAATGTAGTAGTATTATGAAAACTAAAGAAAGATGCCAAGGAGGGTTGTATCCCTCTTGTTCCTAACTGGTATTCATGGACTTCATCCTCTGACAGAAAGCAAAGCAGTATTATGACTTTGGTGAGGACGAGGAGTTCCAGTGCTACACTGGATTTGACCTGGAGGGTTTTCAGTTCATCAACTGTCTTCCTGATGGGACGTGGAGTCAACCAAAAGGAAGATGCACCAGTAAGTTTGTTTTCTCACCAGACAAGTGAATAGTGATCCAAGAACTCTGGTAATTCTGTAACCACATCTCGGCAAATTCTTTTAACGCCATTCTCTATAAACACATATATTTCTATATATTTTTTTTTTTTAGGGAATGTGTGCCTTCCTCCTGAGATCCCTGATGGCATGATGCTGTTTCCCAACAAAGTCGAGTACAGGGTGGGGGAATCCGTGCGTTTGAACTGTAACGAGCCGGGCCTGCGGCCGCTGCCGGGAGCCTTCTACAAATGCAGCGGCAGTTCCACCTGGCAGCCTCCATTACCGGCTGACCTACGCTGCACTGATGGTACAGTAGATGAGAATTTGAGATAGAATTTCCGGCAGCACCTGAACAATCCCGGAAGTGGAACGTTGTCGATATAGACTACAGATGAGTTAAAAAAAACCTTAAAGAAAGGGCATTCCCATTGTTCTATTAATTGGACACATCAGAGAACAAACCATTTAATGTGTTACATAGAAACATATTAGTGAATTTTAATTAATGTCTATGATATTATTATAAGTTATTTAAAGCTTTTTGCAACACGAATAATTTTACAAGTCACCATGTCTCTTATCAGCATAGTCACATAATCACTGTTCTTATTGTC
This sequence comes from Sander lucioperca, assembly GCF_008315115.2. Classification (NCBI taxonomy): domain Eukaryota; kingdom Metazoa; phylum Chordata; class Actinopteri; order Perciformes; family Percidae; genus Sander; species Sander lucioperca. The sequence continues at coordinate 27,071,106 of NC_050186.1, read as the reverse complement.
CTCAATCATAGACGATGGACGACACATCTCCACTTCATCCTATTGTACAAAAGTGAAGCCAAAATATCCCAGATACGGGCGCTGCCATCTTCTAATTTTGGGGCCAAAGTCTGCGCAGTAGTGATCGAGCGGTGGATCCGGGCTATCGAAGTCCCGCCCATACACTTGCGCGACCAATCGCTAGTCAATCACAGCTTTCTTACATTTCACCCCGTTTTTATAGCATCAAATAATAAATCTACTTATCTTAAATTAACACTTGAGCAAACATCAGCGTGAAGAACTAACTAAAATGAGTAAAATCATCTTTGGTAAAAATTCATTTGACATGTACTTTATAAGTACATAGTTAATTGCTAAGTACTTTATACTAAAATGGAAGGGGCAGATTTATGACCTATGCATGCACCCCTGTGTTTAACTAGAACAGTTTTCAAAATGCTGACTTACAGTCTACTAATAACATTAGCTCTGACACGATCATTTGAACAAAACTAGTTAGTAAGACGTCTTTTTCGACCACATCGGAAGTCAAAAGTGTAAAGCCGGCAGTCATAGAGATGCCATATTATCTAAATTTGCGCATGTTTTATGACAATTTCTCCTGGAAGTCATTCATAGTGTTGCACTCAGTTGTTCACACAAAAAGTGACAGAAAGCTGTGTATAGAATAAGGATAGACAGCTAGAGACAGGTTCAAACACTGTCTCCTTTCTCACCTTCACACAGCTGACCAGTCAAGGTGTAGTCTCGCATTGTCAGACCTTCCTCCACAGCGCTGCGGAGTAAGGTCTGGCTAGTCCACACAACATTCCTGGATAGGAAAAAAAAAACGTGCTCTGGTTTCCCACAACATGGATGAGATCACTTGTGTTTTATATATACAAAAATAACTCTATATGAAAGAAATGAAAAAGATGTCTTTTGTTTCTGTGCATGTTCTTTGTGTAGAGGTACCGTTTGTTCCTGAGAGTCAGTGCGGTCCAGGACAGACACGACAGGGCTCTAAATGTGTCTGTATTCAACGGGAGAGCTGCCTGTAAGTTTTTCTAAACTATTTCACAGTTTGTTTTTTCTTTTTCTTCATATCTTATGATCATGTCATTGTTTTTATTATTTGAAGTTATTTGAAGTTAGTCTTATGTGAAGCACTTTCAGTTGCATTTTAGCCATTGTGGTAGATACAAAATGTTTTTATGATTTATGAAATCAAACAATTGTGGGTGTTGAAACAACTCTGTTAAATGTTATTGATTATACCATGGTTTGGGTGAATACTTAATTCTGATTGGCTGCAGGGTGTCCATTAAAAAGTGATATAGGACACCTACTAAGTACAAACGTAATTCCAGTGAAACTGTCCATCTACGGTTTTAACCCTCTCAGGTCTAAGCCATTTTTTCCTATATTCTGTTTGTCCTGTTATGCACGTTCAAGTTATATACATCATCTCTTTCAGGAGAACCTGGGCTATCAGGATATGTATGCTGCAGGGATGTCACATGAATGTATACATTGTTAACAATTTATGTCTCTATAGTTGTATAATTATATGACTATAGAGACAAAAAAAGGACTAAACAGAATTGAAATCTCACAGAAATGTATTGAAATCACACAGGGAACAATAATGACTAAACGTTTTGGCTTTTGAAAATTGTTCTCCCAAGTGTTGGCAATCAGGAGAAACAAAAATAAACTCTGTAACTAACAAAAATATAAAACTATTTAGTTTTTTTCCCAGAAAAGTCCATACACTTTTATCTAAAAAGGTTAGTAATGTCATCTCTAATGCATTGTCTGTCTGCTATTTCACATATGTAGGCCAAAACAACCTCCAGACTTCATTCTGCAGTCTACACACACACACACAGACACAGTAAATAAGGCCCTCCTGTAAGGCCTCTCTATTGGCTGAGCAAACTCGATCCCCCAAATGACTTAATGTGATAGGTCGAGCCAGCTGTCAGTCAAAATGCTCCAATCAAAGATGGAACCCGGCTAACGCGATTACATCGTTTTTTGGTACAAAAAGATGACTAAATACAGTAAATAGCCATTCAATCGTGGATTTATCGCTCTGGAATTAATGTGCTAAATCTCTGAAGAGTCACTGTCTTCCCGGCCGGATTACTAAGCTTCTGGAAGGGCTACGAAGACACCAAAGGACACTTTAGAAAGGGCTAGCTGTCGGCAAACGTGCTATAGCTACGGTGAGACAATGGGTCCAAAGGTCGCTAAGCAAACGGAACACACGCAAGTTAATTTTTGGATTCATAATTATTTATTTATGTTACAAAGACACTGTAATTCCATGACGGATTAAATACGATTCTGGATGGCCAACAATTGTCAGAGCACCTCGTTGAAACGGCACATTTGTTCTGCTTCTGAACAAAAAAAGTAAGTCTCTACACCTATTGATCTGGAGATTTTAAATAAGACAGATATTAAATAAGACATATGTTTTTCTCGTTGCGGGCGACAGCGTCGATTTAGTAATAATAATAATCTAAATATCTTACGTACAAATTTAGTGTAGTCCTTTAGTGCGTCGTCCACAGGATGGCGCTAACACACAAGCTAAAAGAAGTTACACTGCCCCTCTGAACTTCCAGTATTTTGTTTCTAATTTAGCGATTATCACACATCCCATCCCATGATTTGGTGACAGGGGCATGGCTTGATAGCTAGCTTGTCTTGTTCTTAAACATATTGTCAAATTGTATTTATTTATCAACCATACGCAATGCAATTGACTTTGAATCTTGCTAGCATAACGTTAGGTTTCTGGCTCGTAACGAAGCTGAGCCAAAGGGTTCTGAGCTGAGCGGACTAGAAATATCTCCCATTGCCAAGCATCACCAAATCGTATCTAAGGTCCATCCTATTTACTGGAGCAGTGAACGTTTCCATTGGAAAAGAACGTCATGGGATGTGAATGATTGTTCCAAGTATTAGTCAAACCGTTGGGTGTAACCAGGGAAACAGAGTTATTGTTTGAAAAAAACTATAGATTTTGCAAAAAACACTAATAATTATTAACAGTAACAATAAATAACACATAATTAATGATCCTAAAAAAAATGTTCTTTGGCAAAAAAACATGGTATAAGTGGGTTAATTCCCTTTGAGGTGTCCATTAGCAGGTAATTAATGGACTCCGCCAGAGGAGTCATCCATTAATTCCTGATAACGGACACCTCGTTGGGCACTGACTCTCACATATATGTGGAAATTAATATGTGAAAGCTAAGTGTAATACATTATTCTTTACCAGTATCTGAGTGTGTGTGTGTGTGTGTGTGTGTGTGTGTGTGTGTGTGTGTGTGCAGTTCACAGGCAGAGAGTCTCTGCATCCTGAACTTGGACATCGGTGTCATCGTGCCAATGTCCCTGTGCTCCTTCCATGCTGGTCGTTGCCACGGTGATCCACTCTTCTTTGTTAACGAAGGCGCGTGTGACACGGCTGATTTGGCCAAACTGGAGTGGGCCATGTTCAGAGCCAACATGTCCTCTAAGAGCTCTGTTCAGGAGCGCTGTGATCTCAACACGTGTTATGAATGGGAGACCTGCTCAGGTGAGTTTGTCTGACATGAAACCGTTTTTGTTTACATTCAGTTCATGGTTGGATTCAAAAAGAGTTTAAGCAGACCTCAAGTTTAACCATACTATCTAAATCATGCAAAAAAGCCTGGGGCGGAGCCAGACGTTGGAAACATTCCGGTCTCAGCCCAAACCTAGGGGTTGTCCGGGGTCATGCTCTATTTACAGCAGTTATATGCACTATTTTTCCATCCATTTGATAATAGAATGCCTACAAATTTGTACATCATTTGGGAAAAACATGAAATTTGCCAAGGAAAAGAAAGAACCTGTAGAGCCTGCATCCTGTTTGGTATCTAATTGTTCTCCAACTGTCTTCATTATTCTGAAACCAGAACACAGCAAATGTTGAGGAAGACTCTTTTTCACTACTGCTACCAAAAAAGAGGCAACAAATTGTCTGATGTTACTGTTTAAGTTTCATAACATAGGAAGTGTGGGAATTTGGCACGCCCCTGCCACAAGCTAAATTGATCACACCTTAATGAACACAAAGTGAGCTTTGACTATTTGAAGACTTCACATGTATTATATCAAATTATTTTCCTCACATCTGTCCTCAGCGTCTAAGAAGTGTGAGTGCATAGCTGCTCGGAACTGCCCCAGAGTTGAAGCGCATACGTTCTGTGTGAAGCTGACCCGGACCCAGAGGACTCGCAGCATGGACCTTTGTTCTATGGCCGCCCTCAAATGTGCCAGCTACCAGTTTGAGATTCTCAATGAAGGTGTCTGTGAGTCCACATGATCCTTCAAAAGCTTTTTCTGTGCCGTTGCACTCAACCTCTGAATTCATCTAACATCTCACATTATAGCCATTAGCACATATTTTTACCTGTTTTTCTTTAAAAACATTGCATTTATAAAAGAAAACTAGACTGGCAGGCAGGTATACTTGGATTCAAGAACCCGGGGCAACTCATCTCTAAGTCTAAATTGGACTCAAACAGGTGTATTTTAGGATGCACTCGTTTTGCTTGGGTGGGCCGCACTTCATCTAGTGAACTTTCAGATGCTATTTTCTGAAAATACCTGGTATGTTATATACAATTTTCTTTTAAAGGGCATCATCGGATTTTTTAGCAAATTTGGTATGACAATACTGTATCTGACAACCAAATGTATCATATTGCCACCCAATGTCAGATTTGCACCATATTTGGTACGGGAAATGTGGGGTAGATACCACATTTGTGTAATTTGGATAATATATTGGTGATCTGAAGCAAAAATATCATTAAATATTGACATATGTGTGAAAGCATCACCAAACCTTGGATTTCCACCAAGTTGGTATATGACTATACTGGATAGGCATATTCAATTTGGTGACATTTGAACAACTATTTGCCATAAAACCACCCTGAGATGGGATTACAATAGGAATAACAGTTGTAGTGCCACATATGTTGGATTTGCAGTAAATGTGCACCTATGGTTGGTCTACCGTATGTGATGTTATTTGGGGAGAAAGTGGGTTTCACATATTAGAATTGTTCACAGTTTGTGCATGCACCCTTAAAAACCAGAGTAACATATGAAAGCACATAAGTCTTTAATCCTGTGGATATTTCGGGAAAAAAACGTAACGTTGGGATTTTTAAAGCTTTGATGATAGACTGTTGATGTGTAAAGAAAGATAAAAACGGAAATTAAAGGTTTATCACTTCTCAGAGGTCACAGACAACATTATCAAAGAGGGGCAACAATGTTTGGAAAATTGTTTTCCCCAGAACAGCTCTGATCACTCAGTGATACAGGAATACAGTTTGGTTTAATTACATGCACAGAGTGGAATATTAACACATGCTTCGCATTTATCAATAGAATCACACATTCCTAACATTGTCTGGGTTTTTTTTTTCGGACATTTTCAGTGCTCTTTTAGCTGACCATTCAATTTACATGTAATATTTTTCTAACCATACATGCTTAGGAATGTGACCAAGAGATATCTAGATACTCGAGACCCAGACTAAACTAAACTAAGGTTGTTTTTTTTTTTTACAATGACTCAAATAAAATGAGGCAGACTTCCTCCTTTAATTAAATATGATCAAAAACACCTAATCATTCACAAAAGAGCATGCAGGAAACAAACGCTATAAATAATCACTGCAAAAATATACTTCCTATCAAGTCATTTATGTGTCTTTGAGTCCTAAGGTTGGGATATTCTCACTGCACTGGCAGATTTCATTTTTCTAAAGCATTAATTTCATATTAAAAATGAAATTGTACATGTTTGCAAGTAACTTGCTGTCCTTATGCGTTTTGAAAACTCCAACCAAACCAAAAAGTTGGGCTCTGTTTGAAATAACTCGGGGTACTGGCAGATTTATTTTCACTTTTTTTGAAAACATTTTTTTACGACTCAATTGGCAAGATGAATGATATACCATGAACCAATGACAGAACAACCATCCCCAAAAGATTTTCAAGATAAGAGCATAGTCAGCTCACTAAAATGTAATGGAATTCTGCACTATGGTTTATTAAAATGACACGATTTTATAAACTATGGAAAACATGCATAAAGAAAGAAATTACGAGTTATGAGTCCATGGAATCAAAGTAAGGTATTTGGAAATCAACGCATTTTGAATTCGTAACAAGTGATTTGTGAAATTGTCTGGTTCATAAGTAGGGTATAACTCCTTCAAATTGTTATATTTTAACAAAACCAAGAGAACAAAGATGTATCCTATAAAAGTGTTTTATTAACTTTCTATAACAAAAACAATCAAAGGCATTTATTTAGCATTTTGTCAAACCTTTAGAACAGAATCTTATGTTTACAATCAAATGTTTTCCATCATCAGTAACAAATATAAAAAGACACCATAGGATGGCGGAGGATAGGGCTGGGCAATATAGCCAAAATCTTCTAATTTCATATCTTGATAACGATGTATATCATGATATAGCATGTTGTAATTCAATAAATAAATTGTCTAGTTGAAATAATCGCAAGGCAAAGCCTATTTTTTGTGTACTCCTGTGTGTATTAAATACTTACAAATGAAAAGTATTTTGTCGTTTCATTAAATACTTTAGCGCAAAAAGTACATAACGTGCAAGGATCGGAACGTAAAGCATCATCCAAATGACGTAAATGTTGCTGTAACGCAGTTTGGCTGCAGTTTTTTTGACATTGCGGTGTCAGGGATACCGGAAAATATATACGGTAGACATTTTTTATATCGTTTTGACAATATATTTCATCTTATCGGCCAGCCCTAGTAGAGGAACATATTTACTTCATTCAAGTGTAAAATATTTGATTCTCCCTTCTTTGTGTGTGTGTGTGTGTGTGTGCGTGTGTGTGTGTGTGTGTGTGTGTGTGTGTGTGTGTGTGTGTGTGTGTGTGTGTGTGTGTGTGTGTGTGTGTGCTGACTAAAATAAAACAGCAGCCATCTTTATCCTGGACAAGCCTCAATACTGGAAACGTTGACCTGCTCCCCTGCACACCGTCTGGCCCCCACCTCACATTCGGTCATCGCCATGGCAACGCTGCCAGCACCAGATCTGACGCACAGTGGGGCGGAGTCTTTAGGGCATTCTGACACGTTCTGACATTCACATTTAGATTCTAGAATTGAAAAGTAAGGATTATGTAATGATGTAGTCCACACATATTATATACAGTATATTTACACCACATATATAATGAAGAATTAAAGGACTCTTTTGGCCATCATTCCTATTGAGATCAGGGAATGATTGCGCTAAAAAATTAGCAGAAACACTTAACAAACCCCTATGTTAGCTGGACTTATTTGGAAAAGTAAACCTGTTACCCAAACTAACAGTTTTAAACATCCATCACAGTTTACAGACCCACTTTCTGTTTCAACGAGGGGTTATTATTGTTGTTGTTTTGGTCGTGCAACAGAAAACTCCGATTGATAGTCTTGCTAGCTTTCTGGATTTACCCTGCAGAGATCTGAGGAGCAGTTAACCATAGTCCTCAGAAATCCAGCAGAGTTTAAAATTCCAGCACAAAGAAAGCGGAAGGTGATGGACAGCCGGCCGAAAAGAGTGAAATCCAGCGGCAACGGAGCAATCCCGGAAGTGGACTGTCGTGGATATAGGCTACCTTGTTAACAATCTGTCTGATTACCTGTGTTTCTTGTCCCATAGGACTTTAATGTAGAGAATAGTACAGCCTTAATGTATCGTCAACAAGAACAAAAATCAAGTTATAGAAAAAAAGTAATGATCCTTCAAAGAAGGTCCAGCAGACTCACCCTGACAGATTGTCCCTGGTTTGCAGTCCACACAGGATGTGACCGTCTCCTCTGGCCAGGCACAGTCTCTGTCATTAACCAACACAAAGCTCCGGCCCATACACTGCAGAGCTCCAAGCTGACAGACACTAAGTAAACGGGCTCTGCTTGAGCCGAATTTGGCACACAACTGCAGAGAAGTCCTAAATGAAGACAATGTATGGGGGAAAAAAACTTTTTAATTTCATACTTTTTCACAAGGCATTTACCTGTGTGTGATGCAGAAATAATGATCAAAAATCATACTCACGAGCACTGTGATGGCATTTTACACACACACTGAGTTTTCCCCACGTTCTCCCATGGCTTACACTTCAGGCCGGGTGGAGGAGAGGCAACTGAGGGTGCTGGAAAAAAAAATGTAGAAAGCAGGATTGGTGTGTGTATACTCAGGGTGTGATTTGTGAAAAAAGCAGAGGGGGGGTTTGATCATGCACAAAAACAAAAGAACATGCAAGAATTAAATTCTCATTTCAATACCATGGATACAGCCACTTGGCCAGGCATGCCAAAACACTTATTTATGCACTTCACTATCCAATGTATATATATGTAATAATATCAAAATGAAATAGCACAACATAAAACACAGCGCTTATATAATACAGATAATAAAGCGCAATTGGAGGGCCAAAATTATGGACCCAATCTTTTTACGCATCCACGGATGGACCTCCATTTCTCAAGTCTGTCTTGAACATCTGATTTGAGAAAGAAATCAGATTCGTTCCTGCAGTCTAAACATAGCAATATGAGCAATAAGTACAATATGAACATACAACACTTTACAACATTAACATTTGATACTGAGAATACGTATGTACTGTACCGGCTTTACAGTGAGCGCTGGCTGGTGATGGAGACCACTGCAGGCTGGGACTGCATATGGTCTCTGACACCTCAGCGTCCAGCACTGACCCCGCAGGACAGGACAGGGACAATCTGTCTCCAATCTGATAGGCTTCTTTGGTGGGCGTGGCTATAACGTTACCGTTGAGTATAGGAATCCCACATGTGTTACCTGGGACGGGAAGAGAGGGATTTTGAGCAAGAGGAGAGAGAGTGAGGGAAACACAATGACATTGTGATTCCTAGACAAAGATAACTTGAGGGTTCCTTAAAGTGAATAGTAGATAATCTTTAGAAATATTTAACTTGCAGCTGCAAATACATCTGGATTCATCCTTGTGCTGCAACACATTCTCAGTCCCAACTCGTGAAATAATGATGCTTGGCCAGAATCCATTGGCGTCACCTTTTAACCCCTCGCTTACCCCTTTGCTGTCATTTTTCAACTTGCTTGGCCACTTTTTGGCTACGTTCAGACTGCAGGAAAAAAGGCACCCACATTTTTGCTGATATCTTATTTTTTTATGCCAGTGTAAACAGCCCAAGTCACATGGCATCCGATCTTTTCCAGGTCTGATGCGAGCCACATTTTAAAAAAAATAATGTGAACGGTCAGTCAAAAAAAATCGGATCTGGAAAAAAAAATCACAATTGAGCATCAAGGCCTGCAGTCTGAACGTAGCCTTTGACGCTCTTGGTCGGGACCCCTTGGCATAGTTTTTCCACGTGTAGGGTGAAACCAATTAGTTAGGGTCAGGGTTAAAAAAATTTTAGATGACATGTGGGACAAGAACGGGACACAAACCCCGGTCTCCTGGGTGAAAGTCCTCTGTTTTGTGACCCATCCACCACCACAACCTATCTACTTATGCGGATCGCTACTGTTGTACCTCTTCATACTACGTCATCTTACAGCTCCGTGGTCAAGCTACTGCTATGCCCGGTGCGTCCCATACTGACGCTAAAGGGTGCCTTGTGCATCGGTATCTGACGCTGAGTAGGGTTGGGTATCATTTGGATTTTTACGATTCCGATTCCGAACCGGTACTTTTAAAACGATTCTGATTCCTAAACCGATTCTTTTGGTGAGCCCAGAGGGAAAATAGGGCATTTTATAAGTAGCCTACGTTTACGGTAGTTAGCTAACGGTAGACTACAGAGAAAGTGTGATATTTTTACTTCCGTTTTGGAGCGACAGAGGGAAAATATTTCAGTCGACACATTAAGTGGAACCGAAATGAGGAACCGAAATTTGCGTTCTAATCTGGTCCGATTCCTACCGGATGCGTAGGAACATGTTCCATAGTGGAACCGGGTTTTGGTACCCAACCCTAGCTGAGAGCCACTGACCAAGCGTCAGAATGTAACGACTTGGGAGTGAGAACGTCTTGGACTAGCATGGCAATTGACTAAATTATACATATATATATCACAGTTTTCATTCCTGAGTTATCCTGCTAACTGTTGCTGAACAAAAAAAAGAGCAGAATATGTAACCTTCCTCACAGAGTTAATGTAGGAAAGACGTACTTTTACAAACCATCGCTCCTGTCCTCCACTTCTGGTTTTCAGTGCATTCAGCCACAGCGTCTCCCCTGAGGTAATGACTATGTATGCAGGAGTACCTCACCCTGTTTCCAACGAGGTAAAAGTCTCTGGGATTCTGAGAAAAAAAACAACAGTAGCTACGCTCAAAAACATGCATTTAATCATCACCCCTTTACTATTTGCCATACAGTAACTAGAAACAACACAGAAACTAAAACATCTGTTCTAAAGGTTTACTACAGTTTTGCAACATTTGCTGTCACCTTTTTGAAACCCAAGTTCTTCAAGGTTTACATTAATGGAGAAACAGCATCGATCAAGCACACTCACCTCAATAAATCCGTTCCGGAGGTTTGGGGGCACTCCGCATGTCTTTGGTGGAGTCACAGAGAGACCGAAGCACTGAGGCTCCATCATCCTGCACACAAAAGTATGAGGACACGGTTGTTATTTGGTCACGAAATCTGTATCTAAAATCAAATCATCAAGGATACCAGGAAAAAGTATTATTTTCTCTCTGATATCAAAAACGTATATGTACTGGTTTTAATCATGCTTTGGGGGCAATAATCTCCCATTTTGTGACACAAATCGGGTTCCCACAAAAAATACAATTACATTTTACAGTTAAGTTACCAGAGACTGCAAAATAATGGATGTAGCAGCAGTGAAATCACCCATTGGTTTGTGGACTGCAGTTTTAAAGCCTTGAGTTTGGCAATTTGGCTAATCGCCATCTTGTTTTTTTGAAACGGGATGTGCCAGTCAAGTCAGTGTTGTTTATGGTTGCAATGGCGCTGCGCAAAGCTAAGCGCTAAAGAGGGAAAGTTGCCAAATTTAAACCCTTCTGAAGCCAGTCATAGAGTAAAGATTTACCAGCGGGTAAACACAGACCTCCGGGTACTGGCACTATTCATCTATATGAAATTGTGCAACGTTTTCCTGAAGTTAGCAGCTAACGCTAGCAGAGCAACCTAGCTTGCTTGGGCGGACGCTGAACAAGGCTTTTTTAGGTGATCAAAATGTTCCAATTAAGTTTGCTGAAGTGAAAACACAGTGAGAGGGTCAAAGTTTAAGACAAAAACACAAACAACAAAAAAAGTTCACGGCTATGTTAATGTCCACAGTGCCATGGTTAGCATTGCTAAGCCCTACGCGACCTAAAGCATCCCCTGCTATCGTCCATTTTAACATAAATGTGACCATAATTTACTAAATGATCATGATGTATTTAAGAGGACTCTAAACTAATGATTGAGGCCATAAACTCGGAAAATTAAAAATGTTTATTGAGGTAATAAATCAAGTGAGAACTAGGGTCATTTCCCTATAGACTTCTATTAAAATGGACTTCTTTTTGCAACCAGTGTAGTCTCCCCCTGCTGGGAATTAAACAGAATGCAGGTTTAAGGTACTCCAGCATTGGCTTCCCTTTTCAGACCTGGAAGCTTCGTCCATTATTTTTACTTGTTGTTGGTTAAGGTTGAAGATCTCTGTCCTACTACTACGTGACAAACAAGTTTGTGTGCGCACATGTCCTTACTGTAAGTGCTGAATTTCTGCGTCCTCACAAGGCTTCTGCTCCTCCTGAAGTCCAGAGCAGTGTTGGCCCCCTCCGCTGGGGGCGGGGTTGGTACAGCTTCGGGTCCTTGACCTTTGACTGCCAGAGCAGGATCCCCAGGAGGACCAGCAGCTCCAGCTGCCATGGATCACTCCTGAGAGAAAGAAAGTTTTCCTTGTTTTTCTGTCCCTGAATGGACAGCATTTTGTTTGTTAAAGGAGAATTCCGGCCGATTTTTACCTAAATCCTGATCGCTAGATGTCACCAAGTACTGTCGATAGGAAAAAAAACGACCAAAATCGGTGCTAGCAAACTGGAGTTGCTGCAGCTAATGGCCAGAGCTCCTAGTTAGCTAAAATGCCAGTTATGGGGGCATGTTCTAAAAGGTGCCTTTTGATTGTATTTTTTTCTCTTGATATTTTAGTATTTATTGTGTTGATGTGTTTACACTTAGATGCAACCGTTAAAGCAAATTGCTGTATTTAGGGTTTCTTTCATGATGATGCTAACATCCTCCTTTATGTGTAGCATTTTAAATCTTTAACAGAACACATTTTTTGTTGAATCTGTTTTAAGAATAATAACAATTTTAAACCTGAACTAAACCTTTAACCAATCCATTATCCCATCAGAGACTTTTGCTTGTGTACCTGCTTGTTCTCCGATCACAGCCCCCCTCTCACAGGCTTGTCCAGACGTTCCTGGCCGGCAGACGCAGCGGCACTCGGAGCCCGTCAGCAGCGGCTGGCCGTTGTTCTGGCAGGGCCGGCAGTGACAGGGATGCTCCTCGGCCAGGTACTCCTCGGTGGCTCTTTTCAGGTGGAGCTTCTTTAAACCTGCACACTGCACTTCCTTCACGAGCTCATACAGAGGACGCAGCTGGAAAACAAGTTTAACGGTAAAAAGTATGAATGTTTATTAGGGATGAGCGAGTACAGCATTATCTGTATCTGTATCTGTTAACCATATGAATTATCTGTATCTGTACTCGGACTGGGCGGGGCTAACCCGGAAGTGGGCAGGATTTAACCCAGAAGTGGGTCGGGTTGTCTTGAAATGGGCGGGGCTTTAACCAGTATGTTATTTTAAGCATGCAATTGATATGGGTTGATCAGAAATTGTTATATTTATTGCTGATTAGAAAACCATTTACATGACAGCATCAGCATTGAGCTTCAGATCAATGGTTTTGATCACGATAACAAACTATATACAGAACAAGAACAATGAATACAACACATGCGGTTGCAATTATGAAGTAAAATGTAATGAACAAGAGTTTTCATACTCAACATAACTTTCTTTTAACTTTTCTTTTTTTTGTGTGTGTGTGTGTGTGTGTGTGTGTGTGTGTGTGTGTGTGTGAGTGTGAGTGTGTATGAGTGAGTAAGAGAGAGACAGAGAGAAAGAGAGAGAGAGGGGGGCGGGGGGGACTGTGTGCTACGGATCAAATAGTCCGACGCTGTTTTTCAGATCTGTTTAGAGCCAGCTGACGGTTTAAAAAAGAAAAAAAATCTCCGACAGGCAGAGACGCAACGCGAGTCGCATTCTACCAAGCACCACGTCTGAACAAACCCCACGTTTACCAGAACTCTACTGGTAAATAAGTAAGTACTACAAACCGAAGTAAAAAACAAACCTGAAGCTGAAGAAACCCTAAACATTAACGGAAAAGACCCGAGAACCTGAGTGACAGAGGGAGAGAGAGAGTTGTTCTGTGTGTGAGTGAGCAGAGCGGGACACAGCAACACAATAAATCTATATGTGTGTAGGGGAGGGGCGCTGTGAATAGCCTATCACAGAACGCAGACACAGTCAGCTACCCAATGAGGATTTTTATTCAATCCGAGCACAGATATTGACTCGTATTACTCGTATAATACTCGTACTCTGCAAAAGTGCTTTATCCGTACCTACGTAGCTCAACTCTAATGTTTATGCATAGAAAAAAAGGAAAAGAAATGCACAGAAAAGAAAAACAAACATAGAATTGTAGACATTTAAATATCCGATCCATCATTATTGTAACAATTGATAAAGTACAGAAACATCCTGTATCTGTTACCACTCACAGGACATTAAAACATTAGCATGCCTGACTAACTAGCGTACTAATAGCAACCTAGTGATAAATCCAATATCATCATTAGCTAAACTATTTTGTGGGATTCCAGGTCACTTTCAAAAAAGCTCTGTTCAGGGCTGAGGTCCTGAACAGAGCTTTTGTCTCAACATCTTCTGTCAGGGAGCCAGTGTTGTGCTAAAGTGATTGTCTGCCATAAAATAAGTACTGTCTGCAGGAGCGTCTTGTGCCCAATCCAGGCTTATATCTGACCAGTTATAGCCCAGCCCAGCCAGTACTTTTTACCTGTTGATATAACTTTTTAAATGGGCAATACAAACCATAAAAAAATACTTTTTCACTTGCCAAAAAGTGATTGCAAGCCCTACTTTGTGTTTGAGAGGTTGTCTCTGCCTCAAAATGACTTGATTTAATGTGTTTTAATGTGCTGGGTAATGTCATTTTTCTTACCTAGTCGATAAGACTAGGTAAGATGCATGTAAATTGTTGCGCCCAACACTGTTGAAATTTACAGCTATATTTCGATTTCTTCACCTGCCATTTTTATTGGCTCGCTTTCGGGTCTGAACTTTCCGCGAAGCTTGCGCAGAGATCAACTGCGCAACTGGGTTATAGGTTGCCAGGTTGAGGTGACAAAGGGGTTGAAAATTGTATATGGTGTGGACTGTGTGAATAGGATGTGTTTCATACAAGATCTGGCAACTGGTCAACATTAGACAAACATATTGGTCCGATTATTTATGAAGGAGTTTGGGCCATGCAAATTACAGGAGTTTCCCGGGAGAAATAACAAACCGGGGGTCTGGGAGATAGGGCTAAAAAACGGGAGAAAAACGGGAGTGTTGGCAGGTATGGGTTAATTAGCTAGAGAGCTACAGCTAGTAGAATGTGGCAGCAACCGTTATCAAATTCAACCCACAAACTTGATGGTCACCGGTTAGGGTTAGGGTTGTCTTCTTCCATTTGAAATTAAATACTCTCATTGTTTCAAAACAATAACTGAATTTTGAATGGTAAATATGCCACTGTTACCACTGTGGACTGCAAACCTGCCATGCTAAAGATGAACAACAGTAACTAAGGTGGGAGGGGCATAGCAAATGTTTAGTTGGACTGGATGATGGATGGAAAAACTACATCAATATTTGTAGAAAGCAAAGGTAAGTAAAATGAATATCAACAACATCTAAACAATGCTCTAACATCAACCAATCAAACACTAAGATACAACCAGCTGACTGTCATACCTTCTGGTCTGTGACTTCAGGGAAGTCTTTGACAGACGAGGCCCAGTTGTCGTAGATCTCTCCGTTAGCCTCTGGGTTTTCCAGATCCAGGAGAGACAGAGCGCCTATGAAGGACACATCTCCTCCAAACACATTGACCTTGATGGGCATCTTGTTCACGTTGTGTCCTGCAGGCAAATGACAACAGAGCTCAGGCTAGACTGTGTGGTAGTCAAGTTTAAATTCATTTCATTTATTCAAATCCAAACTAGACAACATGAAATGGTATAGCTGTATTTTTTGACCCTACAGGGCCCGCTGTGTGCTTTTTACACCCTGAATAAGAAAGCTTTCACTCACCGTGGCTGGAGGATAAAGATTTTGTTAGTTTTTCACAGGTGGTCTTAACTTTCTTCCTAAAGAGACGGCGTTTCACCTTTCTCCAGCACCTCTGATAGTCGATACTTGTTGTACCTTCAGACAAATAAGGCAGGAGCAAAAGATTCAAAACTGTTTAAAATTCTCAAATTAGTAGCAGGCACCATATTTAGTACACAGTGTAGAGACTATAAAAGTAACGGGAGACATTTTAAAGCTGTTATTGGTAATAAACTTAACTGAAATAATAGCAACATTATTATTATTGTCAAAATTCTTACTGGTCGATACAAGCGCCTGACGGTCTAACTCCAACAAGCCTTGGTATTCGCCTCCGAGTGAGCCCTCAGAGAGGTAGTGTGTGCCGTATGTCTCAAAGAGGCGGCGGTAGGCAGAGTAGTCGTACGTGTGCGGCAGCGAGGACAAGGCCTTCCAGAAACCTTCAGCCAGAGTCAGATACTGAGGGGCAGAGTTTTGGAACTGGGCCAGCTCCACTTTATTCTTCAGGATTATAAGTCTGTAGGCCTGGGCGACACATATGAAAAGACTTGAATGTGTAGGGCTGTGCAATTAATTCAATTTTTAATCGTGATCACGATTTCAGCTCACAACAACAGAGTAATGGAGAAAAACGATTATTTTGCACATTACGTTTTGCAAGTAAACTCTTATTTTGCCTTGAATAAAAAAAAAAAAAAAAAAAAAACTGGAAAAGTGTTAAGGGAAAACTCACAGTTCAAGGTGTTTTCACTGTTGATTTGTTTAACTGTTTTACTGTTTCTTCAATTTCTTCATTCAGTAATTGCAACATCTTTCCAAAGTCAATGAGTAATCGTGTGAAATAATCGTGATTTCAATATTGACTAAAATAATCGAGAGGAGAGAGAGAGAAGCCCTACTTGAAAGTCATTCTCTGTTAATTGCTGAACAGAAACCTTTAACCCAGCTGGTGACAAAGCCCAAGGACAGCTATAGCAATCAGTCACAGTAAGACTTGTAAAATAAGTGACTTGTGATGCAGGTCAGGTTATATCATTACCTTATTTTCAGTGAGCTCTTTGTGGAAAGAGCGACGGTCATGTCCCACCAAGGCGTTGGACTGGATGTGCTGCATGTAGGACCAGGAGCTCTCGTAGGATTCATCGCTCTCTTCATTGTCTACTTTCACCTGCACACAAGCACAACCAAAGGCAACGTTTGGTTTCATTAGAGCAGCTGCTGTGAGATTAGTCTCACATTGCCAGACCTTCCTCCACAGCGCAGCGGAGGAGGGTCTGGCTAGTCCACACAGCATTCCGGGATGGGAGAAAAACGTGCTCTGGTTTATTGTCATTTCTTTAAACCAATCACAATCATCATGGGCGACGCTAAGCGCCGGAAGGAGCCACAGTACTGCTGCAAAATAGCCTCGGGAAGGAACTTGTTTTGGTGGGACGTGTACGTTTAAAAGTTGTTTTAGTTCGTCCATCCATCCATCCATCTTTGTCGGCTTATCCGGGGTCGGGTCGCTGGGACAGCAGCTCCAGCAGCTCCAGCAGCTCCAGCAGGGGACCCCAAACTTCCCTTTTCCCGAGCCACATTAACCAGCTCCGACTGGGGGATCCCGAGGTGTTCCCAGGCCAGGTTGGAGATATAATCCCTCCACCTAGTCCTGGGTCTTCCCCGAGGCCTCCTTCCAGCTGGACGTGCCTGGAACACCTCCCTAGGGAGGCGCCCATGGGGCATTCTTACCCAAACCAAACCACCTCAACTGGCTCCTTTCGACGCAAAGGAGCAGCGGCTCTACTCTGAGTTCCTCATGGATGACCGAGCTTCTCACCCTATCTCTAAGGAAGACGCCAGCCACCCTCCTGAGGGTGCTTGTGCCCTGGATCTCGTTCTTTCGGTCATGACCCAGCCTTCATGACCATAGGTGAGGGTGGGAACGAAAATTGACCGGCGGATCGAGAGCTTTGCCTTCTGGCTCAGCTCTCTTTTCGTCACAACGGTGCGTAGATTGGACAGATATTCTAGCTAGGTGTCTGGATTTACCTTGCAGAGATCATCTGTCCGAAAAGAGTGAAATCCGGCGGAATTTCAGGCCGCAACGGAGCAATCCCGGAAGTGGAACGTCGTGGATAAAGACTACTGTGAGATTAGCTCATTACCCACGGTTATTTACTTTATTTTTAGCCATGCTAGCTGCATGGCTCTGGGGATAGCAATGTCTGTCTGTCGGATTGTCCTGTGAGGGGAATGAAGGTACTACAAAACAAGTTTCATTGATTGATTAAAAGGAAAAGGTTACAAACTGTAACCTGCAGCAAAGTTTGGAATAACATTGTTTGTCTTGCATTTTAAAAACTACATATACTGTATCTACGTGTAAAATCATATCACATTTGCGGCAGACAAGTCAGGCCTTTTCCCCATATCTGTGAACATGAACACCAACATAAATGTCTCGTTTGACTCACCTCAAAGTTGTACCTGAGGATATTGTGTGGCAGTCTGTAATAGACTTTATGGTCACCACTGAACACCTTCCGGCACTGCCCTCCAAAGCTCAGAGTGTTGATCACGCCCCCTCTCAGTTTGCCGGTCAACACGTTGTACCTGTAAAGCATGACACAACAAATCTATTTGATGGACTGTTATCTAATAGGTGACCCCCAAACATGAGCTTGAAAGGCTGATTTACCCGCAGATATCGTGCTGTGTTTAGATAAAATATGAAGTGCTTTCCTCAGAAAACAATGTGTTTTTGGAAAGGAATTCAATGCTTTCAAATAAAAAACAGGCGTTTTTATATCACTTAACATTTTTAAAAATAATTCTATGCAGCATACAAATAAATAAAATATATAAAATAACATAACATAAAATAAATAAATAAGAAAACAATAAGTTATAATAAATTAAGATGATTTAAAATGAATAAATAATTAAATAGGTAGGGGGGCTTAAATCAATATATAATTCAATTAAATCAACAAGTCTTAAGGCACTTCTTTTTTCACCTTTTTTAAAGACTGAAAACAAATTTTTAAGTCATTTTTAAAAGCAACCAAATTTGGGGTAACTTTAAAGAAAGGATATCTGTAGACTAAAACAAAAGTATCCCTCTCAATCATCACTTATGACCCACTAGAAGTGTGTGGTGGTGCAGGATGTTTGTGGGCTTCAACAAAGAGCCCATGGGTCCCACATGGGTGTGTAACCCCCAGCCAATAACAGCGCGCAGGGTTCAATTCAGTTTTATTTATAGTATAAAATCATAACAAGAGTTATCTCAATACACTTTACAGATAGAGTAGGTCTAGACCACACTCTATAGTTTACAAAGACCCAACAATTCCAGTAATTCCCCCAAGAGCAAGCAGTTAGTGCGAAGGTGGCAAGGAAAAACTCCCTTTTAGGGAGAAACCTCGGACAGACCCAGGCTCTTAGTGTGCCGGTTGGGGGTGTGATGAACAGTGGCAATAATAGTCACAATAAAGATAATGGAACTATGACTAGAAATAGTAGTTGTAGTAGTTCATGGTGTAGCAGGACGTAGCAGGGCGTAGCAAGACGTTGCAGGGTGTGCTGCCTATTATCATTTCCAACCGCTTTGCCCATTAGCATCACTTATTGACAGGAGTTGCTGCATAGACTGTATAAGTGAAACTAAAACATCTGGATCGCCCCCTGGTTGCTGGCTGCAGTATAGGTCATAAACCCCGCCCCTTCCATGTTAGCGGACGGGACATGGGCCAAATAAAAAAATTCAAAAGGTAGTTCTTATCACGCTGTTTGTTCAATTGTTCATTTTTCTAATACGTTTGGTTTTTATTAGTTATTTGATGGTATACAAACAGAGTGAAACGCCATGATTGACAGCTGGGATTGACTGGCGATTGGCTGAGCGGGTGTATGGGTGGGACTTTGATACCGCGGCTCTACTATCCAACGTAACTGCCGAGCATTAATTCGAAAAGATTGTTTTATTCCTCTGAGTCACTGCTTTGTACTGCGCTCCCTCTCTACATTCACTCTCTAGCTCGCTCGACCACCACTGTGTTCTCTCTCTAACTTTGAACACTGTGTTTCCAATGTGACACTTAGTACATATTCTACCTCTAAACTCACTTGTTGTAAAGACAGAGTTTCCTGCTGTTGAAGAGTTGTAGCTACTCACCCTCTGCCTGTGAAGTCAGAGTTGGGAGGCGCTTTGTCGATGTCACACAAGTACTGGCTGCTGTCTTGATCACAGCTTCTCTCATCCAGGCCATCCTCACAGTCGTGGTCTCCGTTACACACCAGAGACCGGCTGATACACTGACCTGCATTAGGGTTTCAATAAAAAAAATTCAGCCCACATTGCAAGAACCATAATTTAGAAAAAAAAGAAATGAATAAACACGCCCAAACTTCCTTATTTATTTAACGTATTCTCATGCAAATGTTCTTATATCTTACGAAAACTTATCCACAACCGTTTTATATGATATCTTACATAATGTGAATGTTCTGTTTGACGCTGTGAAGCGGCAACCATTATGTTACCATTGACCGTTACATGTTACTGTTGCAATTAGGCACCATCACATGACCGGTTAAGTTTAAATACCAAAACTACTGTTATATGAGTGGTTAAGTTAAGGCACTAAAACACATTGGTTAAAGGTTCTTTACTTGACATTAAGAACATTAATACAGCAGCAAACAGTACTTAGTGGTGCCTGCTTGCTGTGAGGCAACGGTGCTAATATTTGCTTTGTAAAGATATAGTGTGGTGTGCTGAGCAGAGAATGAAGTCCCAGCCGTGCGTGCGTGTTAGTACATGTGGCCGTCGCAAAAACAATGGCATTTCACAAATTGTGGAACGGTCTGTGGGAGCTGTGTTTAGGCAATCCCAGCCAACTTTTTTCAGTATTTCCAATACAGACACTTTAAAGGTGCTCTAAGCGATGTTGGGTGACGGCACTTCTTCTGTTGACGTTCAAAGTATTTTCAAACAAAAACGAGGTTAGCTCGCCCCTCCCTCCTTCTCATCCCGTCCCCTCTCCCTCCCTTCCATGCTTCCGCGCACTAACCCCCAAATCCTTATTGTCGGTTATTGGCTGGAATGCTGGAAGACTGTATGTTATGTTTCGTGGTGCAGGTTGGCGCAGCTTGTTTTTGTTGCTGTTTGTGGAGCCTGGGCTGTCTACAGAGACCGCGTTTTTTTTTACAGTGTGTTCAGGGGACAGGCAGCTCGCGGACAGTGAGGAGATGTTTGCTGTATGTGACAAAAAATGTTGTAGCCTAAAAAACGCATGACATCGCCTAGAACATGGTTGAGTTGAAATAGCCTACGTTTTTCCGTATGTAAGTATTTCACGTAGTGACGTTGAACATGACATAGTTACGTATGAAAGTTAATTTAGAAGTTACCTTCATTTAAAATAACAACATTGACTTCTGGTTGTACAGGGGACCCGAACACCGGTCTCCCAGGTGATAGTCCAGTGTTGTGGTCAATATTAGATACGGTGGCTTCTGATTTACTTACTTACTTATCGTAGGTATATGTACAAACAGTGAATGAGGATAGCCTGTTTTATTATATCTGTAAAGTCTGTTTAAATTATATATCACATAAGTGAAACCCTGAGCAAAACCATAACCAAGATTAACCTGATTTAGCCTAAATTTAAAAAAAACGAAATAAATAAGTAAGTATTGTAATCTTTTGTTGTTATGTGATGAACATTTTAATCCATAGTAATGTTATGAAAAAATAGCTGAGGCACATGTTCTTAAAATAGGATATATGTCGCAACATACCGGAGGTACAGCGGAACCTGTCTCCACAGCTTGTTGCCAGAGGACATCCTTTCTGTGGGACACATGGTTGTGTTTGTGTGGCTTCTCCTGAACACGGCTGACCCCCAAACTGGGCAAACACCTCCACATGTCGAGTCTGCACCTGAAAGGGCAGCGACCATGAACATGAATGAAAGACATTAACAATTGAAATGATTAGCAGACTTTATTTACTGTTTTTATGATTAATTCTGGCATATATTAAGAACCACAATGGAAGGTACACGCTGTATGCAAGATGTCTATACAAGATGTTTTAGGACAAGAGGGTGGAGCAGGGGAGTTCAAGCCGGTGTTCTTTATGGTTGCAATGGCGCTGCGCTAAGCTAAACGCTAAAGAGGGGGGAAAGTTGCCAATTTGAAACCCTTCTGAAGTAAGTCATCCAGTAGAAATTTACCAGCGGGTAAACGCGGACCTCCGAGTACTGCCGCCATTCATTTGCATGTACGGCAGGAAGCGGAATTGTCCATTACATTACATTGTCCAGTTCATACGAACTACAGATCCGCTACCCAATCTGGCAAACTTGCATAATGTAATGTAATGTACAATTCTGCTTCCAACCTGTAGAGGGACCGAAGTTACCTAGTGTTGCTTTAAGTTTAGTTGGAAAAACAAAATATTTTAGGGCGACCAAAATGTTTAATGTTTAATTAACTTTGATGAACAGTGAGAGGGTCAAAGTTTAAGAAGAAAACATGGACAACACCCAAAATCCAGTTCATTGCTATTTTAATGTACACAGTGCCATGGTTAGCATTGCTAAGCCTCGATCATGATTGACATGTCGGCGTGTAGCCATGCCACTAAAGCATCCCCTGCTTTATTGTTTATTTTAAAATATAAATGGGACCATAATTTATGAACATCATGCTGTATTGAAGAAGACTTGCAACAAGCGATTGAGATCAGAAACTCATTATAAAAATGTTTATTGAGGATATAAATCAAGTGAGAAGTAGGGTCATTTCCCCAGACTTCTATAGAAACAGACTTGTTTTCGCAACCAGTGGAGCCGCCCCCTGCAGGAAATTAGATAGAATGCAGGGTTAAGCCACTTTCTCATTGACTTTATTTTTTAGACCCGGAAGCTTCACACATTATTTTTATAGTCTATAGTCTCCACAAGGTTAGCCATTTACTGAACGGTATTAAAGGGTTTTAACCATAAAATACCGTAAAACTTTTACAGTTAATGTTAGAATTGCGCAAGGTAGGTTAAGGGTTAGGTTTGGGTATTACACAATTAGGGTTACCTCCTGATCACATCTTCAGGCAATGAATATAAGTCTATACAATGTCCTCACAAGTACAATACGAGTATCTGTGTGTACCTTTGTACTGGAGCAGCCGTCACACTCAGACCACTCTCCAAAAGGGCCCCATCTGCAGTTCACAGGCTGCTGACAGCTGAGTGGAATGGACATGAACATTATTAAACAACATTTATGTTATATTCCTCTCTCGAGAATGAACTGAAACGGATCTGTTGAGACTGTTATCCCCCGAAAAACGGCCCCATAAGCAGCAATTACGGCCTATATTTAGGTTTATAGTGGCGCGCCCTCTAGTGGCCGTAGTAGTGATGACGGGAGTAAAGCGGGAAGTGAGGTGACAAAGTATAACAGCGCCATATTTCTGCATTAGGAGGCAGGTTGGGCTGGTGGATGAGTCAAACAAACGCAGGACTTGACTTTCACCCAGAAGACCGGGGTCCGTATCCCGTTTGAAAATAAAAGTAAACAACAACGCCACCTTCTGCGTCACGTGCGTAACTGAAAGTGAAGTAGCACCTGATTTTAACCCCAACCACAATCTTTTTCTAAACTTAACTAATGTTGGTTCCTAAAGCTAACCAAACTGCGACCGTTTCACAACGCCGACGACGGGTTTAATGTAAAATCGCGACGTTACGTATTGTATTTTCTGCCACCGCTAGGGGCGCTAATTTATGAAATGTTCCCGTGGGTCGTATCAGAAGGTAGGAATAAATGGCCGATATTGTCGTATGGTTTGGAGGACTTGTATCCATCGTACAGTAACTACAGCAAGAGAATAAGATTAAATCTAAATATCACAGGCCAAAACCATGGTACGTTTGACAACAAAATAAAAAAGCTGCAATCTTATGTCTTAGAAAGAGATTTTTTATACTGTATACCATGAGTGCATTATATTATAATAGTGTCATAAGATGTCAAGACAGCTTGTGTGGTTCATGTGTGTACACCTACCAAACTGGAGACACAAAGACGACCAACAACGCCCAACAAGACAGAGCTGCAACTAAATTTAACTGTACACAAAAAAAGCAAGAAAACAGTTAACTCAGTCTTAATCATGTTAAAGAAAATAATCAAAAGACAAAAAGCATAATGAAAAAATAGTTCTATTATTGACAAGTTATTGGCAGCAGTTATCATCAAGACATGAAGGAAATTACTTTTAAACTTCCCATTTTGGCAGTTATTATTATTCACCATGAACAGAGGTCCTAGTTTCTCCAAGAAGATCTGTTTATTCTGGATCATTACCAGACTGTACACGTAAAAATGCTATTTTATATTCTTTGGCACGTATAACAATTACAAGTTGTTAGGCCATAGAAACCTAAATTCTCAGCATTTAAAGTAAAAATTTAAATTGTGCCAACAAATCAAGTTGTAGTCCATTGTTTTAACAAGAGTGAGTGAGTCCTGATGACTCTGATGTAATCTGTGATTCATTACAACACAAGAAAGTTCTGTTTGAACAGTAAAATCTCATACGTTATAAAAGTTATAAACAAACTTTTCTTGAATTACCTCAATTTGATTAGATGAAATGAAACTAAGTACATTTACTCAAGTACTGTACTTATGTACATATTTGAGGTACTTGTACTTCAGTCTTTCCTTTTCATGCCACTATCTACTTCTACTCCACTACATTTCAGAGAGAAATATTGTACTTTTTACTCCACTACATTAATCTGACATCTTAAATTACTAGTTACTGTTGCACACCGTACAAAACACATGTATGATGTATTAATATACTATATTAAACTACCCAACAATACAACAACCTACAAGTCCAGCTGAAATGATTAGCCAATTAAACACTTAGTTGATCGACAGAACTGTTTGGATCGTTTCCATTTTCTAAAATGTGAAGATTTTTCTGCATTGAGTACTATCACTTTTAATACTTTAAGTATCCATCGGAATACACAGCACTTCTTCCACCACTGCATTCAACTATGAAGGTAACAAACTCAGACTAGCTAGAATCACATAGAAGAACATTAGCTTCAAATTTGCCAAACTACAAATAGTGGCACCAAATCGGAATGGTAGACGTGTTGTGGGGTTTACAGTACCTTCATGGTGTGCTCCACAGAGTCCTGCCCTCTAGTCTGGTCCAGCACTGGAACACTCAGGGTCATATAATCAGCAAGGAGTGTGTGGGGGGGGCAGATTACTCAATAGATCCCCGAGTTCAGGAATTCCTCTGCTGAAGAAACTCTAATCTGAGCAACCAGATTCAATAACACAGACCCAGTGTTCTTTCCCATAGCTTCAGTCCAAGGCCAGTCCTTTTGCTATTTTATGTTGATTTCCAACAACACTAAGTTTATTTCCAGTAACAATTTTGATAATCCTCTTTGTTTGTTTTTTGTGTGCTGAAGGGTATAAGATAAAACGTGATGAAATCTGCTTTTGTGTCAAAACAGCCTCATTGGAGTGTATTAGGACTAGTTGCATCACAACTGTTTTTCCTGGATAAGGTCATCACATGCTGAGTCTGCATGATTTGGGCAAAAGGTCAGAAAAATCCCCATTTGGCCCATATTTGAATGCATTTGTCTGCCAATGCATGTGGCAATAACATCCACATCTTCATTTGTAATACAATTTTTATTTTATTTATGCCAGCATGGTAGTATTAATTTAATCCACATTTCACATGTGTAGCCAGAAACACAGTATCGTAATTCAAAACAGTTATTTATTATTACATTTATATTATTAACCCTTGTGTTGTTTTCCCGTTGACCATGAACTTGTTATCCTTCCTGGTCAAAATTGAAAATGAACTTTTTTTTGGCACTTTTTCCGACGTTTACCTGTGAAGAACATTGTATGGAACCCATACACAAGGGTTAAATGATCGTTTTTTTTATTGTTTTAAATTTGTAAATATAAACTCAATTCCACTGATCAAGCCATAATGTTCCCTTTTAGTGTATTAAAGTCTCCTGAAATCGATTATTTTGATCTTGGGCACAATTAAAACCATGATGAGTCATTATCCATTATGTGTCACTTCATCATTTTTCATTATATGAAAACTCATTGGTCTTTACACTCAAACATATACAGCAACATGTGATATGTCCAAAGGAATATAATACAAGTAAATGCTACAGCAACAACGGAAAAAAAACTAAAGACCGTGATAAACAATATGTAGTTCACAGAAAATAGAGAAGTTTTCAGTTTGCTTTACAAAGGGGACACATGCCACAGGCCTACACACTTTACATAACTTAGTTGTGGTTGCCTTCTATTGGTGAGTTCATCTTTTTAGCGTTAAGGTTTAGCATTAAGACACATGTGACATCTATCTAATAAATCGGGAAGCCAGACGAAACCAGTCAGTTAGCTAGCTAAAAAAACTCATATTTTTTTATTATATTATGAATCTCCAATGTTCTCTTTCAGGAAAAGTAGCAGTACAATGTTTTATTCTGCAGTAGAAGTACACTGTAAGTCAGTAGTAGGCTGGTAGCATATTTAGTGCTTTGGGGCCCTTCTGTAAGTAATTTTGGGGTACAATTAGGTTCTGGAGAATGCTACAAGAAGCAATACCACAGGCCAAGCAATCGGCCCATTTCACATTTAGAACGGGCACTGTACTAGTCCTTTAGATCAGAGATCTTCAACAGGGGGTCAGGGGCCCCTAGGGGGGTCCTCAGAGTTACTGCAGGGGGGCCACCAAATTAATGTTAATTTTTTGAAAGTTTCAAGAAAATGAAAATGTCTTAACATGTTATTAGCAAATATAAATCAGCCTATTTGTGTGCTTACTGACCTATAGGTAAGGTAGTCACTAAGGTAGCCATCCACAGATACAGTTCATCTTAAGGATTCACTGTGCCACATGTATGTTTAACATTAAAACATGATTTATAAAAATCATGCCAACAATTATTTTAATAGCTTAGTATTGCCCTCCACACTGTCCTGTTATTTGTGGACTACAGTTCTGCATTCAATACCATCCTTCCAAACAGACTGCACCATAAGATGACCAACCTAGGCCTTGATCACAACATCTGCCTATGGATAAGGGACTTTTTAACAAACCGACCACAGTCGGTCAAGATGGGCCCCCACCACTCCACTTCCCTGTCTCTCAGTACAGGTGCTCCATAAGGTTGTGTCTTGAGTCCCTTCCTGTACTCTCTATACCCCCACGACTGCACACCCACCCACAACACCAATGTTATCATCAAATTTGCCGATGACACAACAGGGTTGGTCTGATCAGCAGTGGAGACGAG